>NW_008656969.1:84213-115521 GCF_000695815.1 Acanthisitta chloris | reverse complement strand
CCTCTTCTCCAGGTGGGCAACTCCAACTCTTTCAGCCTGTCTTTATAGGAGAGGTGCTCCAGCCCTCTGATGACTTTTGTGGCCCTCCTCTGGATCCACTCTAACATGTCCATATCCTTATGTTAGGGACTCCAGAACTGGCTGCAGTACTTCAGGCAGCGTCTCAAGAAGTCAGAGTACAGGGGGTGAATCACCTCCATCACCTTGCTGGCCATTCCTCTTTTGATGCAGCCTGGGATGCAGTTGGCTTTCTGTGAGCTGTGAGCACACATTCTTGACTCATGTCCAGTTTTTCATCCATGAGAACCCCCAAGTCCTTCTCCAAAGGCTAATCTCAAAGACTTCTTCTCCCAGTCTCTACTCATGGCTGGGATTGTCCCAGCCCAGGTGCAGGACCTTGCACTTGACCTTGCTAAACCTCATGAGGTTCTTGTAGGCCCACTTCTCAAGTTTGTCTAGGTCCCTCTGGATGGCATCCCTCCAGTCTGTTGTGTCAACTGCAATGCTCAGCTCGGTGTCAGCTGCCAACTTGCTGAGAGTGCGTTTGATCTCACTATGTCATTGATCAAGGTACTGAAGAGCATTTGTCACAAGACAGAGCCCTTAGGGACACCACTCATCCCCAGCCTCCCCCTGGATATAGAGCCATTGACCACAACTCGCTGTCTGTGTCCACTCAGCCAATTCCTTATCCACTGAATAGTTCATCCATCAAATCCATGTCTCTCAAGTCTGGAGATAAGGTTGTCATCTGTGACCATATCAAAAACCTTAGAGAAGTGTAGATAGATGACATCTGTCAGTCTTTCCTTGTCAACCACTGCCATCACTCCATCATAGAAGGCCACATATTGGTCAGGCATGATTTACCCTTAGAAAAGGCTTTATGTTCATTTGTCCTTAGTAAACCCTTTGTGCTGTTGGTTGTGCAAGTTTCTCTGCTATATTCTTTGATGGCCGTTTTTGAAAGCTGATGCCTGTAGTTGTGACCAGGCTGTTACACTGTATTTTGAAATAAATAGAAGAAATCATGAAGGAACAAGTTTGAAAACTTCTTTTTGAATTTTTAATTGATAACGTTTTCCTCAGAATATTTTGGGGACTTGGAAATCAAGGTAAGATTTAAGAATTTATGGGCAAACATAAGTAAGAAGAGCAAAGAATCTGCTAACAAACTGATTAGAGCAGACAACACTAAGCTTGACTGGTAAATCAGTGGCAGTAGCAGCAGAAAATCACTGCTCTCTACTACAGTGAACTGAAGTATTACTTACCTTTAATACGTGTACCACATCTTAAGTACACCTGCTACAGTTAAAGTAAGCTCTGTAATGGATAGCTTTCTCAGGAAGCCCATAATTACCTAATAAAGAAAATGTGGTGGATTTTACTCTGAAATGACAAATACTGTTTTCTGCTAGAGCTAGAATACCAGATTGTATGGATCATTTATTTAATTCAGCATACTACCATTTCTGCTTTTTGACAAGGTGTACTGATCTTTGTTACATCTGCAAATCATTTAATAAATCTTAGGGCTTCCTTTTTTACCTTCAAGGATGTGCATGATATTTTTTCTATCAACCTCAAACTAACTATACAGATGTTGCATAGTTACTTCAAATTGAAATGTGTTCTCATATCCCTGAGGTATAAAGTGAAAGAGTCAGAATCTGCAGTTCTGTTTCCTTTCAAGAGAACTTCTTACCACCACCTTCCTGGACTTTGTGTCCATGAATAAGGTCAGTTGAAGCTAGGGTGTTAGCCAAAACCAGCACAATTCTATATAGGAAAAGTAGCAAAATATCTTTTCTTGTCTCAGGAGGCTGTCTTTCTTTCCTGTTGCTATTCTTTGTAACATACAGATGATGGATGTAATGCTGTTAAAAGGTCACGTAGTGCCTCCTTGAGGGGCTTGGTCAGTCAGGAGCTGATAGTTTTAGCTAGATTTAAATAAAATGTTAATACTGTAGTATATACTGTGCTTTGTACTTTCTATGTTCTTTGGAGGTGGAAGCTGTGTTGTCCTGGAGTGTATGTACAGCTCTCAGAATACTGTATGCAGTTGTATTACTGTTTTACTGTATTACTGTATTGCTGTTAAGCTTCTTAACTACCACATATGTTGCAATAACTACTTGTAGATTGGCTTCAAAACTTTTGCTTTCCCTAAAAACCATACATTTTCTGCACCCTGTTCTGGAATTACTTCTTCCTACTCCTTCCTGAATTCCCTGAAAATACAAAGGATTCCCTTCCAAATTAACTGAAGGGAAAAATACCCTAAAAAACCAAAACAACTAGAACTGTCTGTTACAAAAGTTAACAGCCTAGTTCCCAGGGAGGCACATGGTTTGTGTCTGACAGGTGCTGAGTTTCTATTTCTGTGTTTATAATGCAATGATTGGTATGGAAAATTGCATTCATAATGGTTGATTCACTGTTTATACTTCTTTTACAAAATTCAACAGTCATTCTAGGAAGGCATCATTGTTAAAGAAAGAGTTTAAGTGCCTGCTTAACACTAAATTATACCTTTACCTCTTTAAGTTGTTGAAAGAAAAGTGAAAATGTGTTTTCATAGATTATAAATAAATATGTGGGGGAAGAATATTTCCGTCAAGGTAATCTCTTCAATCTGTAAACTAGAAGAGTAACAAAAATCCCACAGCTGGAAGCTAGGAACAGACAAATCCTGACTTGAAATTAATAGGGGTGATTAATCATTGAAACACCTAGTGATGAGGGAGTACTCTGTCTCTTCTAATCATCTGATCAACATCAGGTATCTTTCTGAAACAAAAGCCAGAGTTTATCTGAAAACTCTAGGCTTGATATAAGAAATCCTGTGGTGGTCAGACGATTTTGTATTTTCTTTTTTTTCCTTAATTTTATGAATTTAAAAGATGTAATCAAAGCTAAATGAGTGCTTAAGTATCTTTTTTTGGAGCAGTCATCTATAAAAGTAGGTAAGCATAAATGTTTGAGTAATTCTTCTGATTAAAGTCTTCTTCTTGTGGTGTGGACAAATAATCATCTTTATGCTGTTGTACAATTGTCAGGATAACCTTTCGAATCATATATTGCTGCTGATACTACTGTCACCAGTAGTCCAACGAATTTTCCTTTTGACTTTCAACTGTGCTGTTTCACTTCTCAAACATGGGAACTGTAGCTGTAGCTAGTTTTATTACAAAAGGACCAAGGTCAGATGTGATTTCAGTAAACTTAGCAGCATAGTCGTTCTGCTTTTAACCAAGTTGTTTGCTCCTTTCAGTATTTTAGCATTTGTTTTTAAAATATGTATTGAACACGATTCATAAAGATCCATTAGACAGCTAGGAACTCACACTGGCTGCTTCCAATTATTTTTTAAAAATTATTTCTCAGTACTCTGTACCTTTGATTCTCATCAGAGCAACTGTTTTGTTTTTCTCCTCCTTTCAACATGGGATTAATCTGTGGATAGTACAACATAATATTTTGACATTGGAAATCTCTGATATTCTTTGCAAGCTGTTAATAGGATCTGCAAAGTTTGTGTGTTCTTAGCTTTTGTGCTAGTGACACTTGTTTCAAAGTCAGTAATACTTGCTTTTCATTTATTACAAGCACAGCAATTGTTTTTTTTTAATAAGTCAGGTTTGGAGGAGGGGAAAACAGCTACACAGCAATGGTCTTATGATGAAATTGAATGATGAAATTGAATGGCAGGGGAGGAAAGAGGTAACTGAAGGTACTAAGAAATAGTTGTAGAAAGAGAGACAGGAATCTGGGGGGGAAAATGAAGCAGAGAAATGAGACACTGACAGCGAAGTTGGATAGTAAATGAGACACCTGGAAATGGGAAAGACCTGTCAATACCATACCATTTTGTTACTTTTTTCTTTCTGAATATATAACCTAATACGCTCTTTGATATAATTTTAAGCATAAATTATGCTTCCATCTTTTATTGAAATATATTTGTACACTATGGCCTACACATAGGAGCCATTTTTGTCATTTTTGCCATTTAATGACCTGCATGATGTTTATAAATTATTTTGTAACAGGGTTCATATCAGGAGGATTTATTTTTTGCAGTCATCCTGTAGTAATTCTCCTCACAGCATCTCCATCTTTATGTCAACATGAAGCCAAAGGCAAAACAAAAAGGTATCTGTGAAAGCTGCTCTGGAATTGGTACGGTCCAGTAAGTTATATATTTTAAACTGAGCTCTACTTTTGTATGTGCCAGCCTGTTCCTCATCTATAAAATGAGATAATAGTATTGTCCAAGCTCATAATGTGGACATTGATACATGAAAGTCAGTTACAAGCTTAGATATAGCAATGATGAGCACCAGATAAATGGGTAGACTCTGATTGTATGGGCATCTATGCTCATATAGAGTCAGAGGGTGCACAGTACGTTAGTAACTTTAATGGGATGTGCCTGAGTGCCTAGCTGCCTTTGGACATCAGCTCTGAAGCCATCATAGTGACAACTTGATGACAGAATTCAGACACTGAAATACTCCAAGAAAGAGTTGCTGAAATACTCCAAGCTGCTTTGGATGATCTCTGTAGATAGTCAGTCATAGAGCTTTTACCTTTTTAAGCTATTTGCATTTACAGTGAAAGTTACTAAATATATTTAAAATATGGATTTGAGAGTTTTAAAATGCCATATCTTTTCTATCCTTTTAATATCAGTTCATTGCAAGCTTGAATTAGGGATTTATTAACTATTTAATTTTAACTATATAATTTTATACTGGCTTCTAATCATCTGAATATTGATGCATGGTCTTTTGTTTGTGATATTCATAATGTCACAGTTCTCCTGCAGAAAGTCACACTTTTATTGCTAAACAATGTGAAATTATCACTTTAAAGGATGTTTTAGAAATACAGAGGAACATTTTACATAAAAGTTTTGCTTATAAAGTGAATTGTTGTACCTCTACTTGAAAGAAAGTTCTTTGGGGGAGTGGGAGGAGGCCAGTACTTTGATCATACTGATGATTTAATGTTTACTGTCTCCTATCCTACTTTTCTAATGCAAAATCTGATGAGAAAATAGTTTTTGCTTAACTTATACAAACTGGTTCCATTATAATGTGCATGTTGCTAGCCTGAACATCACTATACAAGAGACAGAGCAGAATGACATTCCCCTTGGTGTAAAAAGTGAATTCCCTTTGCTGAAAGGCTTTTTGTTTGAATAGTCCTAGGTCACATTCAGAGACTTTTTGTAACAATTGTGTATTATTCTATAATAAATTTGGTGGAAGATTCATTATAAGTATTCCCAAGTTACTTCATGCTATTTGAGAATCTGAAAGTGTATTATTCTTGATTTGCCTATGAACAGTGAAAACCTCTTCTTGAAACTGGGAACATTGAGGTTCAGTGTTAGGAATTCATCACTCATACCTGACCCAAGGAACCAGCCTAATTTTTAGGGAGTGAGCACTAGCATGGACCATTTATTTCAGCTGCAGTAACTCTTAAACTAAGGGCAAAGATCTACTAACATGAATTAGCTTCCATTAGGAAGCTACACTATACATTACTGACACTCTGATTTTATCTGAATGTCAAACATCAGATCTTCACCTCCTTTTCACCTTTAACTTTTTCTTTTGTTATTTAATCACAAATCATTCATCCGTTTGCTTGAAGAGGAAAGTCTATTATCTTTCCCTTGATGGGTAATTTTAACAAATGGTTAGTGAGGTCTGAAACTAAAGTATCATTTTGTGGAGGAAAAATCAGTGAGGTTCATACCAGTAACCTCAGCACAAATGTTTAGACATTGAAAGTGTAAACATCTGCATGTCAATTAGTTGTCCAGACTCTCTTTATATTTAAAAAAAGATACAAGTAGACATTGAAAGTGTAAACATCTGCATATCAATTAGTTGCCCAGACGTTCTTTATATTGAAAAAAGATACAAACCTCTTCAAAGAGACAAACCACCTTGCTAATTTTATTTGTATACTGTAGCAGGAGACTGCAGCCTTCCAGTACCTGAAAGAAGAAAGATGGAGAGGGACCTTTTACAGGGATGTGTAGTGATAGGACAGGGGGGCATGGCTTTAAACTGGAAGAGAGTAGGTTTAGGTTAGATATTTAGAAGAAATTCTTTACTGTGAGAGCTGTGAGGCACTGGCACAGGTTGCCCAGAGAAGCTGGGGATGTCCCATCCCTCTAACTGTCCAAGGCCAGCCTGGATGGGGCTTTGAGCAACATGTTGTAATGAAAGATGTCTCTGTACGTATGTATGTATGAAGATGTACTGACAGATAGGAGCTGTTATGGACTGACCACAACCCCCCATTCCCTATCCCCCTATGCCATTGGTGTAAGGGGTATTGAAGAGACAGGAGCGAAAGAATAAAGCTGGCCCTGGGAAAAAGGGGTGGGGAAGGTGTTGCTTTAACTTAATCTTTGTTTTTCTCTATGCAAATCTGTTTTAATTGGCAATAAATAACATTAGTTTTTCCCAAGTTGAGTCTGTTTTGCCTATGTTGGTAGCCAACAAGAATTTTCCCTGTATTTATCTCAGCCCCTGAGATTTTCATCCCATTTTTCCCCCCATTCTTTGAGGAAGGTTAATGAGTAAGTGGCTGAGTGGGAATTTGGCTCTTAGTGAGGATTAACCCTCTACAGAGAAGATTTTAACTTTGAATATGATATAACAATTAAACAGGCAAGATTCTGTGGATAAGCCAAAGGAAACCACCTGTTTGGTGAACAGTTCATGCTGTATTCTGGGCATAGGAGACACAGAACCTCTATTATGGTTTGAGCATGCTCAAAATTCTGCAAGAAGAAAGAACAATATTGATTGTGATTACTTCTATTGTTATGTCAAAATATGAGATACTGGGTAGGAACATATTGCTAGCAAAAAAAAGGAAGAAAATACAGAGCCATGAAAAAAAACCCCCAAATATAAAACTGCACTGTTTTTAACAGAAAACAACAGACTGATGAAAATAATGCCATGCTGTAAATGACATTGTTTGCTTAAACCAGCTGAAACAACTTTTTTTGCATTACAGGATTTGCTGAACATGGGCAGCAATTCTGACCAGTTCTGGCTGTCCTCTAAACTATTGACACTACCGCATTTCTGTCAGTCACAGAAAGTTAATTTCCAATTGTTTGCCCATCCTTCACAATGCTTTTTCCTCCATTGATTTGAGATCAATTTGGCACCTGGTCTACTGATTTCTACAAGGCCAAATCTATGGCAAAAAGAATTTTAGTTATCTCTTTCTAATCAGTGAACTGGCAGGAGGTTGTTCAAGTTGTCTTCTTACTTCTATTAGTCTTCCATCTTTACTTTCTAAAAGACTGGTGTAAGTCTCTTGAGACACCTAATCTCAAATCAGTCAATATACTGCATCATTGCTTTATTAAATCTAGCATACACTCTGTACCTTTCAACATGATTGATAGGGCATGAGCACAACAGTATTGGACTTTGCCTGTTCTTGAGTGCTATAAATAAAGGAAACAACAACTTATTGTGTCCACTTCTTCTGTGTGTAAATACAAAGAAGCAGAAAAATTCAAGTGTATTTGCACAGTATATTTTTATGTGTGGATGGAAAGCTGTCTATGCAGTGACTTCATTTGTGAGACCTAGTTATTTACCTTGTGGGCTGCAGCAGACTAGATCTTCCATTTAAATGGTAACACTTGAAAACATGGGTTTACTCTTTGCTCTACTGTGAATTTTCCAGGTGACCTTAGGAAAATAACTTTTGGTCCAAATTCTTGATAAAAGGCTGATTTTGATATGCCCTAGTTTCTGCAAAATTCAGTGAGAGATTTGGCAATATAAATGAAAATACTACTTCAGTGATTCCTAAATATGTATATGTGTGTCACTTTAAAATTATTAGCTTTATATATCTGTGCTTCACTTTTGTTAGCTGAAAAATGACAATAATAATAGCAAAAACAGTAATAGTGCTTATTACACATTGTAAACATGAAGCTTGTTTTCAGTAACAGTTCTAACCTGTTTTCAATCATATAGAACAGATATCTATAAATAGATAATCAGCAAACCATATCAGAGAACAAATCATACTGATGCCATTGCTCTGGTGCTGGTTATTGCCTTGATCTCAGTCCCACCAGCCTGGTCCTGGTTATCTCACCTATTGGTCATGGTTACTTTTCTTAACAGCCTGTTGGGCAAAATATTGGAGTAACACTAGCATAGGCCTGAACAACTTTACTACTCTGAAACATAGCTGGTTATCATTCTAAATGCAATTTTGGATTTTGTAGTCGTAGGTTATCAATCAGTTTACACCCACTAAAACTCATAAAAGAACTGTGAACAATGAAGTGACCCAAAGCGTGCAATACATCTACAAGATAAATCTGATCATGTATAAAACTATCTCAGTCACTTAAGTGGAACCATAATATGCATTCATGTGAATTTCTGACTAAAATAATATTTTAATGTTTTTATTAAAGCACAATATCTGCTGCAGTTCTTCAGGCCAAATGGCAAAGTTTTTGAGTAACCTACTGTCTGGTAGCTGGCCCTGTTGATGTGGAAGACAGTTCACAGCCTATCACCACTTGGTTCTTTATCTTCAGTGGAGATGTAGCAGGAATAAATTTGGAACTCCAAGAGAACTTTTGTGTTTGGGATGCTAAAATATTAATATTTCCAATATGAGTACTTAAGGTGTACAAATTACTGTAGTCTGGCAATTAGGCTCATAGAAAAATAATTACTTATAGATAATGGAAAAAAAAAGGTATTTTAGATTTCATGTAGTAATATAGCTATGCTTGCAATGATCTTAAAAATGCTGCAAATAATGAGCTTCTAAGTCCTCTTATTTCTGGGCAATGAAATTAAGATTAATGTGTTAATTTTCTTTCTCCAGTGCCTCTAAAATCAAGTATAGACAAATTATCTTTAAATCTCTCCCTAAGTACTTTCTGGATACTCAAATTTTCTTACATTATGATTGATCCATAACTTTCAAGCAGTAAAATATAAAATGAACTGGCTTTCTGAAAGAGCTGTTTGACAGGCCAAACTGCAGCAGATTAGAGGGTGGCAGATGTGGGCTCATAGGCAGGTCTGCATCAAGCAGTTACAACATGCTTGTTTTTGTGTGTTTGTTTGAAGCTAGAGTCACAGGGAGACAGCTAGTGTCATTCCTAATTCATCAGGTTGATTTACTTAGAACAAGGGTATTGTTCAAAAAGATGATTAACCACATTGACAGGATTAGTACAAAAAGCCCTCTTGCTATACAGAGAAATATCTCTGAGTGATCATATGTGGCCAGTTTGTGAAATTTGCTTGCTTTGGTTGCACAGTGGCTGTTTGCATAACCTGCAGACTGATGTGTTTTATTGATTTTCTCTCATGTGTTGCAGAAAACTGTGAAAGTCTATTGAACTATTTGCTATCTCATAGTATCCTGTTGGGTGGTCCTTGGTTCCTCTGACAAAGCTCTGGATCAGGAAAATGAAATTCTGTTTAAAACACAAAGTTAATTTCAGAAATGGAATCAAGGAGCTGCTGGTAGACTTCAGCATGTCACCTGTAGTAGTACACTGTAAAAGACATGATGTCATCCTGCTGCCAAAAAAGCTATCTATTTTCATATCTTTTTCACAGCATCATTTCTCACACCTTGCCATCATTCTTTAATGTAAAGGAAGTGTTATCACATATTTCACATTTATGACCTGCAAGTTAATAACACAAAGGCTTGGCATTGAGCAGCAATGTGAGTCTGTATACCAAGACATTATAAGACAAAATTAATTCTGGGGTCTCCTTATCCATAGTCTCCATGCCTGTGATTTTCTGCATCTTTAATTCTCATTTGCTGTGGTTTAGTTTCATAGAATCATAGAATTAACTGGGTTGGAAAAGACCTCCAAGATCACCAAGTCCAACCCTACCATGGTTGCTAGACCATAGCCCTAAGTGCCATATCCAGTCTCATCCTGAAAACCTCCAGGAATGGTGAATCCACCACCTCCTTGGGCAGCCCATTCCAATGCCTCACCAGTGCTGAGTATAGGGGAAGAATCACTTCCCTGGTCCTGTTGAACATGCTGTTTCTGATACAATTCCTTTCAATTAAGAATTAAGTAGGCTTAATTTTCAGTATATTTGTGAATGAAATCTTTTGTTTAAATCTGCGTATTTTTGGCTCATAGGAGAGGAAGCCTAGTACCATGTGCACATTTAATAAATTTCTGTTTAACTAAGTGTTTATAACTTGATCATCTCCAAGCATGTTGCATAATTATCGATACTTTGGAGTAATTTATACTTAAAAATTCTGGAATAGTAACTCTTATGTCACATATTTATATTTACCTGACTTAATCTTTTTTTTAAATCTCTAGTAGGAAAAGAGAAACTTATAAAAAAATTGCCATTCATTCTTTGTAAGTTTTGCCATAAAAACTCCACATCTTTACAGTGGAAGACTGTTTGTTGATATTGTATTATTCAAATTTGAGGTCTAGGATTATTTTTCTGATGAAAGTATATATTATATTCCAAGGCATGCAATAGTATAAATTAATTTAACGTTATATTCAATATGTATTAAAGCTTTCATTCAGTATTGAAAGTCACGAGTTTAGCTTAAAATCCAATTATTGTTAAGGAACCTGTTCCTTAAATAACAGATTTACAATTTTAATTGCAGTAAACTTATGTTGTGCTATTTCTGTTTTAATAGGAAGTTATTTTGGAAATTACCACATTAATATTTTATTTTTCTACTCAGGGATACTTTCTATCATGTGGCAGATTATTTAGTGCAGCTTGTGGAGTCTTACAAGTTATCCCCAAATACTTAGACTTCTCAGGAATACAGTGAACTGACCTAGTAACCAGAACCCTTGTAAACCCAGCTTGTTTGCCAGTGTTAAACTAATATGAACCTTGACCACATTTTCATATCATGTGCTTTCATTCCATCTGGAAAGGCCTGTGAGTGATGTGTTCAGTCTAAAGGTTGTTCTCTGGAATACAAAGATTTTATCAGGGTCAGAAAGAGAAAATATTACTTTCTCACTTTTAATTTCAGCAGCAGGAGAATTTTGTACAAGAGAGACAGTGTGCATAGCTCTAAGGCATACTTCATTATTCTTTCTGTACTTACATTTCTTCCTCTACCCCAATAAAAAATGCAGAGCCTGCCAGTGTGCACAATCCTTTGTGGGCACCTGTGCCTTTCACAGCACCACAGAAAAGACATCACACTCCCTAGACCTTAACAGAAAAAAACTAACTCTCTGCAGAAAACAACAATCTTACCTCATTATTTCATTATATCCTGACATAACAGGAAAAGATTCAAAATTTTCCCCCTGAGTTTTGATTTTTCAAAATGAGGCAGTTGTGTTCACACAGGTCATGTTATTTCTTTGCAAAGTGCAGAGTGTATCTGGGAAGATGTCAGAGCTGTGAGAGCTGAGTATTGCATTTTATTCGGAAATCTGTGGGCTGGTTGCCCCTACGTTTGGCTCTGTGACTTTTAGAAAATAGCTTCTTCTGGAAGATAGTGCATTTCTGGCAGTAATTTTGCTTCTGCAAAACTTGTTTTGCAGTTGATGCAAATGCATATCAATGTATATCACTGAGACAGAAATGCCTGCCTGGATATATATCTGGATGTGGCACATGAAAGGTTTTATTTGCACTTGCATATTTTAGAGAAGTGAATACAGAGAGAGGTCTCATGGAAAAACCTGTTACAATCTTCACACAGTGGGGTGGAGAGGCTGTTTGTTTTCTGTGTCAGGAGCAGGGGAGCTTGGAGGCACGAGTACCTGTAGAGAATACCAGAGATCATTTTTTCCTCTTTTGCAAACAAATTTGAAGAAAAAGTGTCCTTCCCTGCAATGTAATTTCTTCCAGCCCCTAAGGCAATAGAGGTTTGCTGCACCTTCACAACAGTTACTGTCTAAAAACTACAGTATTGTTTTAAAGATGAAGAAACATATTTTTGTTTGTTTAGTTTTCAAAACATTGAACAAATTGACCTTAGTGTTAACAGATTAAAGGAGGCAGAGCTTCAGGCATTTTCATCAAGGCTGAATTTAGATTCGTGGGAAATTCTCAAACCGTGTTCAGAGGCACACAGTGGGTGTGAAATAGTTATCTCTCACTGTATTTCTGATTGTACTCAGAAAGGTCTTCTCTCGTGTTTGAAAGTAGCCCTTGGAAATCTTCATATAGCATGAGTGTGGTATATTAGGAATGTGGTATATTTCATTCTGTTTTCTGAATGTCCATCTTTCGGGCCATAAAGTGTAACTGTCATTAGAAAGGAATGGGAATTACTTTTAATCAAACATGTAAGAAATATGCAAGACATGCAAATCAGCATGAGGGTAAGGAGAGAGGAAAGGCTGATTAGTAAAGTATTCTAAGTTGACCAGACATAAGCGGGACCTCACAAAAGGAAGCAGGTGAATAATAGCAAAGCTGCAATGCTACAAAATGTGATTGGAATTAAGGCATCAGCCTCACTGACAGCTTCCTAGGATTTACATTTCAAAGGACTTCAGCTTTTCAGTTCTCCATTCAGAAGGATGAAACTGTAAGCAGACAGCACTTATTTATAATGTGTAAATGGGCTTTCTATAGAAAACAGGACAAATGCGGTTTAAAGTCAGGTGCAGAGAAGATTAAGGGAACTACTTTAACTCAGTGTAATAGGTGGGATGGAGCTTAATCTAACCAAAGAACAAAAAAGAAAGCTGAGGGCAAGTGTATGGCAACCCCTTCTCTATTTGCGTTTTAAGCACCTCCTGCAGTGCTGTCATCAGTCACTCACAACTTCTGTGGGAATCCAGTGCTCAGTGGCTGTTGCAGTCACTCACAGCATAGCAAAATCATGGTTCAAGTTCTTTCCTTTCAGAAGCAACAAATTAGGCTCTTACTAGCCATAATATGTTTGAATTTCAATTTTTGACTTGCACTAATTTTGTACAAATATAGCAGCACTATGGTGGGTTGACCTTGGCTGGCTGCTAGGTGTCCACCAAGCTGCTCTATTGCTCCCTCTCCTCAACAGCACAAGGGAAGAAAACAGGATGAAAAAGCTCAGGAGTTGAGAAAAGGACAGGGAAACCTTATCAGTTAGTCATGGGCAAAGCAGACAAATTTGGGGAAATTTGATTTAATGTCAATACAGAGTAGGAGAGAAATACAACAGGACTAAAAGCACCTTCCCATCACCCCCCTACTTATTCCCAGGCTCAGCTTCACTCCCTACTCTTCTACCTCCTCTCCCCGAGTGTCACAAGGGGGTGGGGGTTGGGGAATGTGGAACAGTTCTGCTGCTCTTCCCTCCTCCTGTTCTTCTCCTGCTCCAATGTGGAGTGTCTCCCACAGGATACAGTCCTTCATGGACTTGTTCAACGTGAGTCCTTCCCGTGGGCTGCAGTTCTTCAAGAAATGCTCCAGCACAGGTTCGTTCCAGGGAGTGCAGTCCTTCAGGAGTGGACTGTTCCTATGAGAGTTCCTCTCTATGGGCCACAGTACCTAACAGAAAATCACTTCCTGTCTCGGATCTACACAGGCTGAAACATCTTCAGGGTATGTCCACCTGCTTCAGTGTGGGGTCCTCCATGGACTGCAGTGTGGATATCTGCTTCACCATGAGCCTCCATGTCTGTCTTTTCCTACTGAAGGGAAATCTCTCTTTGGCAGCTAGAACACCTCCTCTCCTCATTCTTCAATGACTTTGGTGTCTGCAGGGCTGACAAATATTGCCTCTCTTCTCTCCCAGCTGATGCACAGAAGTTTTTACCCTTTTCAAAATACGTTATCACGGAGGCACCACCACCAAAACTGATAGACTCAGCTTTAGGCAGTAGCAGGTCTGGCAGTTCATGAGCTGGGACTAGCTCTGTCAGACATAGAATCATAGAAGGGCTTAGGTTGGAAGGGGCCTAGTAACTATCATCTAGTTTCAATGCCTCTGCCATGGGCAGGAATGTCACTCACTAGATCAGGTTGCTGAGGACCCCATCCAAACTAGCCTTGAACACTTTCAGGAATGGGACATCCACAATTTCTCTGGACAAACTGTTTCTGACATTAGGGTAGCTCCTGGTGTCTTCTCACAGACTCCCCACTACCAAAACCTTGCCACACAAAACCAAAACACAGAACTTACTTTCATACAATTTAATCAGATGAGAAACTAAGATACAGAAGATGAGAATCAAGTCATAAATATTTTTATGATAAAACTCCCAATTTCTAAACTCCATTAAACATTTTATTTTGTGAAATTGTTTTATGACTGTTAATGTCTTTAATGGCTATTTGCCATTATGACTTGTGCAAATTTATTTCTCTGTCCATAATTTTAACTGCTACTTAGTGAAAACATTGTGAATCATAGAAGGTTATTTCATAGATCCACTGTTGAGGTTATGAAAGTGATTGCCTTGGCTATGAGTGAGAAGTGGGAAATTATTCTCCTGATACCAAGTGTTATCAAAAGACCAGTTACTAGTTGTGGAAATATAGATTTTCATTTCATTTTCTAGTGAAAATAATGAATGAGCACAAGAAATCTTAATTCATTCACAAGCCCACAGATATTAAGTGGGGGATGAATCCTCCACTGTTAAGTGTGGAAGGAATTGAGGGACATATATACATTGTAAACAAAGGGATTAAAATTATGCTGGGGTGATATCACTGTACTTGTTGCTGGGCTTTAGTTATTCAGTGATTTATTTTTCGGATATTGCTGTGCCTATATGCTTATGCATGGGGAAAAACAGGAAGAGAAATGCTTTTCAGACTAATGAATTAGAGACACTGTATTTGTCATCATTGGTGATTCAAATCAGTCTGGGAATGACTATTTGACATAACTGCTCATGTCATGTTACTATGGGCTTTCTAACCATTTTGTTCTGGCACAATTAAACCAGACTGAACCTATGAAATTCTGGTTACAGAAACAAGCTAAGATAAGCTATTGAGTGGATACAGGTGTTAGATGTTGACTCCTACTGTGTGTGGTTTTACCATACAGAACCATATGACCTATAGTAACAGATGCCCCTTTCATTTATGCACTGTCTATCTGGCATAGCTTGTGCATATTAGGCAACAGAGCTCATGTGAGGAATTCTCACTCAGTGGCTAATGTTTCTTAGGTTTCCAGCTTATCTGATGTCATGGTAATGTCTTCATACAGCCACTGTAATTTCTTTGTATAACCGAATCCCTGTTTCTTCTCCAGTCACCTGTAAATGAATTTACCTCTCCCTCTTCACAGTGACATTGCTGTCTCCTCTATTTTTGTCTTCCATTTATGTGCACAATGCCCATACCCGCTCTCTCTCTGATTTTTTTTCATTATTGCATCATTAATTATGACTGGTAATTGTTTATATTGTTCTAGGATGTTGAGCATACAACACTTTCCAGAAAAGAATACAGAACAATGCAGTAAGAAACTCAAATCTGAAAGCAACAAGAACACAATTAATCTTAACTAGCTGTTGTGGGCTATTCTCCAGTGAACTCCATCCTGCCCATAACACTCACTGAGGATGCATTATCCATTCTTTAGAAAAACTGCCACACTGAATCCTCACTAAAATGATTTTTTTGGATGATTTTCTCTGGAACAGTGTTGCTAAGTATCATAATTGCAGTATAATGTTGTGCTTGTTGCTTTTAAGTTTGCCCTGATGATATGACCAAAAATCAGGTCTCTGATGTTAAAAATAAACAAGAAGTTGTTTTCTTTGATCTAAATTATATGAGAGGGAGAGGGAAAGGACAAAATCCCTGGCAGACTTCTCTGACAACTTGAGTGTCAAGAGCAGACAGCACATTCTGGGATTACCTTTAACAGATGAATCTGAACCAAGACTGATGAGTTTACTCATCTTTCCCATGTGCCTTAAAAAAATTAGAAAAAAAATTGAATGTGTGGCTTTCTTATCTGCCACAATTACTTAAAGGTTTCCCGAGCAAAGAATAGATTGGAGTTCTGTGCTCCACAGCATGGGGAGTCCAGTATAAATGTGATGGATCTAAAGTTTCTCTGTGTTATATCTTTTTCCAGATTCCAGCAAGAGCTATGACAATGTGCTACAATTACACATAGAATCACAAGCGCAAAATCATTTAATCTCTGCTCAAGTCTGTATTTTGTACCTCCCAGAGATAAAGACAGATAGGAGTTCATGTACTTAAAATTCTGTGAAGTACATTATGCCATATGAATCAACATGCTTTTTTAATATTTTGTTGTATTTGTTTTGTTCTGGGCCTGAGATTTATGTGAAGTTTTGGATATGGTGTGGTTAACTGGTAATTCTTAATTTCTGCTATGACTTGGGTATTCTGTTTAAAGGGTGACATTCTTTTGTTCTGATTTCCACCTTTATGCTTAGCTTTTTATTTTTATTTTTTCACTATGTCTGTGGTGTTTTGTGTTGGAGAATGGGTAATGATTGTGTAAATGCTGCACTAAAAATCTTCTGGAAAAATGTCAGTGTTTGTTACGACCTTTGAGATCTCAACAATAACTGATTAAATTTGTGATGTAGAACTAAGGTTATCAATTCAATTATTTTACCTATGAATAACTGAAGCATTCATGTGATAGTTATTAATTAGGACTGAACCTTGACCTTCAGTATAAAATGACAGGTTCAAATATTAGAATAAAACTCACCTTATCTGTAAGATGGTGGTATCCCATGGGGTTGCACTTTCAAAGGAGTCACATCAGGACTTCTCCAACATCAATGTGTTATAAGGACATCCTCACTTTAAATATACAAAAAACCAGCTTTTTACTCTTCTGTGTCTGTGTGCCTGTGTGTGCCTGTGTGTATGAGTTTCTTTTCACTGTCACATATTTATCTTTGTCGAGCTGATCTGTTTCAATTCTTTGGTATTTCAGCCATATGAGGCTGTACCAGGTTTTTTGATACTTTCTTCCAGAGCCTGCTAAGTCAGTGTCTTTCATTTCACACTCCTGTGTGCTAGCTTGTCCCCCTGGATGCTTCTGCATGCCCTCTTGACTTTATTTTAGGACTCAGCATTTCAGTTCTTGTTTCATCTTTTTCCACTCCCCAGAGAGTTTTGATTTCTCTTCTCTTTCTCAGTACTTTTATGCTCATCAGCTCTAGTCCCTGTGGCATTTTGCTACATCTGATAAGGCATTATTTCCATGGAGCTATTATGGGATTTCGAAATGTATCATCACAAACCACAAAAGCTGAATGTTTAATGTTCTTTATACTGACAACAGTTGGCTTCATGTTGTTTTCTATGAAAATTAAACAAGAAAATATTGAGAGGAAACAGGAAAATGCAGCAGACGATTATCAGAAAAACACAGAAACAGCTGAATTTTTTATCAGTTTTGGAAAGATTAGTTGACAGGTGTATATTGTGTATGTTGTTCATATGTATGGGAATTAGATCTTTTCTAATTATGGGTACAGTAACAGCATTGTGACATATGTGTTTTCCCTGTTTTCTCTTACATATATATTTGAATACTTCTCCAAATCAGCAGCTAGTACTTATGTGAATCAACTATTGCCCCTGCAGTTTTGCAAACAAAGTATGCTACATTTCACTATATTTCTGTGGAAATGCATAGCTTCAAATACAGAGGCAGAGTTTGTCTCTAATTCTGAGATAAACTCTTTGCTAGAATTTTTCATTTCTGAAGTTAGGTGCAATGATGTCTCCATAATAGGGACAATCCAATGGTTGTTTAAAATGGTCAAATATTTAACATTTAAAATTCTCAATAATTAAGCATTTAATACCTCTTTGTTAGTGTTTATTTGGTTTTAAAAATTTCATATTTTCAAATTATTGTTTATGTATATCTGTAGTCTGCATGTGTCTAATATATATAATCTCTAAGGAAACTACACTAAAAGATAAATTGCATTTTTATAGGTATAAATATGAGAAATTATGTCAAAAAGTAGCAGTTTAGAGTATGCAGGGTCACTAATAGGGTTCACAGAATTCACTGAAAATGTCATACCTTGAAAGCAACTCCTGCTATGTGATTTCAACTGTACAAAAATTAAAGCCTCTGGCATGACATTCTGCAGCTGTTTAACAATATTCTGGAAGACTATAAAAGTTTAAGATTGGAAAGAAAAGATGATACTATGCCAATAACTGATTTTTGTATTTGTTATCTGAATCAAAATTATTTTGGAGCCTGTGCAGAATTCATTTTTTTTACCTTCCTAATGAGATGAAATGTTTTGTTTGATGGAAAAATAATTTCATTTAATCTTCCCTCATCTCCATAAATGCTAAGTTTAAAACTGATGTTCAAAGTCTTGCAATGAAAAAATGAATTATTATATTTTAAAAAGACTGAAATTGAAAGACTGAACTCTTTGTTGTGTATGTCTGTTTTGCTTTATCTGTGAAGTTTTTGTAGGTGTTGTGGTTTAACCCCAGCTGGCAGCTCAGCCCCATGCATCCGCTTGCTCACTGTCCCCCAGTGGGATGGGGAAGAGAACTGGAAGGGCAAAAGAGAAAAATATGTGGGTTGAGATAAATAAAGTTTAATAGGTAAAGGAAAAGCTGTACATGCAAGCAGAGAAAAACAAGGGATTTGTTTACGATTTCCCATGGGTTGGCAGATGTTCAGCCATTTCCAGGAGAGCAGGACTCCACCATGTGTAATGGTGGCTTGGGAAGACAAACGCATCACTCTGAATGCCCCCCTCTTCCTTCCTTCCTTCTCCTTCCCCCAGGGTTTCTATGCCAAGCATGATGCCATAGTTGGGAGCAGCTGTCCTGGCTGTGTCCCCTCCTAACTCCTTCTATACTCCCAGCCTCCTTGCTGGTGGGGTGTGGTGAGGAACAGAAAAAGCTTTGACTCTGTGTAAGCTCTGCTCAGCAGTAACTAAAACATGCCTGTGGTGTCAGTACTGTTTCCAGCACAACCCCAAAACACAGCCCCATACAAGCTCCTATCAAGAAAATGAACTATCTCAGCCCAATCCATTACAGCTGGCACAACAGTCATTTTTCACTGTGCTCAGGTATTTGTGGCTGTCCTTGTGTTCATGCCTTTCTCCCATCCTGAACTTGTGCAGAGTGCATAAAGCACCTAAAACCAGCTTGTGTCATTGGATCTGTGGCCCTGTCACTGTGTTCCTAGAAGTTTCAGCAACAGAAGTGACTGACAGAATACAATAAAGCACAGCTCTTTTCCACTCCTGCATTAGAAGGCCATGAACAATCTTAACTTACAGACAATGTCTATGATGGGTTGTGACAAGTGCCTGCTGGGCAAACCCTGCCAGGTCTCTTGATGGTGCATTTCAGGTATACAGCATCTTCTGTGCCTCTAGAATTTATCTAGCAATCTTTGTGCCATCACGTTCCTTGTCAGTGATAATAAAACCTGTCTTGCCTATAGAGGATTTCCTAATGAAGCATGGAAGGCAATACAAGCAAAGCCTCTGTGCACTGGTGATCATTCAGTAAATCTCACTCATAAAAGGCAAGGAGGTAGCTCAGTTTAAATATAGAGAATTCAAGATTTTTATTCTGCTGCTGCTAACGCAGTAATTCCATGTTGATGCAAAGGTTTCATGATGCTTCAAGTTGTTAATTTTATGCTGTCATTTAATGAGTAATGTAATGGTATTGTACAAATCACTGTAAATTTCGCCACAATGTCAGACAAATTGCTTCAGGCTGACATGGTTTATACATACCAGACTTCATGAAATTCTTCCCAACCTCTAAACCCCCCTTAAATTTGATATATTTCTGCATACATAGATTATTTCCCATATTGTGCTTTTTGTAATTTTAGAGGGATTTTTTTGTGTGTTGCTTTTCTCACTCCAACCTAATTCATAGAAATATCTCAAAACAAACTGTAAATATGAAAGCACCTGCATAATGCTCCTCCTGATGTCTTATGTATGGAAGCAGAGATCTTAAAATTCCTGGCAGGATTTATAAAACTTAAGGAAACCCATTTCCAATACATCAGCTGGTGACTAGCTATGGCATTCCTATCTTTCAGTGAAATTGAAAGTATTTTCTAAAATTGATAGAGTATTCTGCACACTGCAAGCAAAGCACAGTGTAGGGATGCTGCAATCATTTTTCCTTCTGTCAGTTCCATAGCAGGCTGCTCTGACAGATGTGCAGGGTTGTTTTTCTTCTTTAGTCTTTCAGCCCATTAAAAGTGAAGGGGAAGGATTACTAATTGCACCGAAATGTGATGAAAAGACTTTAAACACAGCAATTTAATTTTATTTTTATAAGAAAAATAAATTGAAGTCCTAGATGAGTAGAACAAGACTGGTTCTGACAGGAGATTATTCTTGGAGTACTTCTTACAAGTGCATTTTGCATCCCAAAACATCCATCCTTATATTTTTTGTGAAAGACAAATAATAATGAAGCATTTTTGTATATGCTATGCATTTTCCATTGTTACACAACCTCTTGTCCCAGGAAACCTGTACAGGACTCCAACATAGTGTTAGCAGAAACAGAGAACTTGCGAGCAAATTATGGGATTTCTGCCTCAGTCTAAAAGAAACCTTGCAGCTCTGTGTACTTCAGCTAATAAGAACACAGCTTACCTTCAGGTATCTTGGTACCATTTAGCTGTTAGGTTGTCTTGGGCCTGCTGCAAAATTGCTCTTTTTGGAGCTTAGGAAAGGACAGAGGGATTTAGAGAACAAATGGGTAGTACAGGCTGCTCTGTATCAGTTTCAGTGTATTTTTGTATGCTGGACACTGGAAGAGGAGCAATGGCTCTCATCTTTGCTTGTTACAACTCTTCCCTGAAAGAAAATTATTAGAAGGCACCAGCACACTGCAGAATAGCATGGTCCCAACACCCTGCTGGGTTTAGTTTATCCACATGGTTAGTGTGGGCTCTTGTTCTCCCTGGCATATACAGGCAGCCAGTTTTTCAGGATCGGAATTTTCCTGTACTGTGATTTCTGTGAGCCTTTAGGAATCATGCTTTTATATTGTTTACTCATCAGAACAAGTGCTTATAGGAGCTACTTCGAGGGGTAATCAAAACATGCCTGTTGGGATGTCAGGTCCCAGGAAAAGATGCAAAGGATACAGAGAAAAGATTTCAAATATTTAAATTTAATTCAAGGCTTCCAGGCTGCTAGGAGGGGAAAGAAAAGGACACTGAACATGCTTTAAAGTCTTTTTTCTGACTTGAGGCATAACTTTTTCTGCTTAGCAACAGTGGGACATGCAGGAGGTTTGACTGTCTCTCTTGCTGATGTTGGCATGCTCATCCTTCAAAAGCTTAGCTTTCCTGTTAGCCTGGGCTGCCTCTTGAGTGTGTGCCACATCAACATCACCTACTGATTTGCAAAACTGGTTTAGTCAAAATGCTTTCTTTAACAAAAAGGAACCTCTGTTCTCAGCAATGGCCTAACACATAACCGTTCGCATTGATGATATTTATAGAAAGGATGAGAACTCTTTGAGATTTTTCTCATACTTTTCTGTAAGAGACAGATGAGAAAATTTGGTTTAACAAAACTCAAACTGTTTAAACTAATTTGATCTACCCCTCACTTCTGAGCTTGTGTATGCACATATATATATTTTGCTCATTTATTTAGATCTAATGTTACTTTTTTGCAGACTTATGTCTTGCAGAGCAGTATTCTAGTTCTGATAACACTTGAAATAAATGAAGGCTGTTCCCTTAGCAACTGCCTGCTGAATAACCTTAAACAGCAATGGGAATAAATAGAGTAACTAATATTTGTTGAACGTCTGGGGTTTGTGAAATATTCCTTTTCATAAATCTAGCAACTGGGCTTCTGCTGAATAACAAGTGGGTTTAAAAATGATGTGCTATTATTCTGATGTGCAGTGTAATTTGTTTACTTGGACTGGGATGTCCTGCCACTTTACAGCTGAGTATACAGAGAAAAATTCTGAAAGCCAATTTAATTTTTTCTCTTATTTATTTGTGATTTATATTTAGTTTTTGAACAGCTCCATATCTATGAAGCCATTCACTTTAGAGATAACTGCTTATATTACACTGATACACTAGCTTCATTCTCTTTCCTCACTGTCTATTAATATACACAAAAATGATATTTACATTACTTGAAGGCCAGATCTAAAAGAAAATACTTCCATCCTTTGAAACATGGTAATTGGGACTGTGAACTGTTATTTGATTTCCGAGTTCTTTGGACATGCAGTGAAATCTCCCTCTATTGTTTGCACAAAGGCCATGTAAAATGAACCCTTGGGTTTGATTGCTCTTTGACACTTGTTTAACAAAAATGATGTCGTGGACAGAGGGGGAGCTTCAGACAAACTTTGTTAGAGAAGCTCTCCTGCTGAGTCCTGAGGTGCAGAAAGGACCCCCTTGCTTTCTAAACTCCTTCTCAGAGAGGAGCTTAGGTGCGGCTGGATCCAATCTTAGCCCCAGACTTTGTCAGTGGTTTATGTCTAAAGGATTATACAGATGTAATTGAACCTTTGTACAACTTTGTCCCACAGGGATTAAGAATGGCAAACCAGATATATAAATATATATGATTTATTATGAGAATGATTAGACAAAAAGGTTTTAATCAGAATTATTTACTACACAGTATAGAAGCTATAACAACTATTATAGTGCATGACAAAGCAATATTGAAGCAATATTAAAGCAATTGTATTAAAGCTAGCAAATCCAATTAAGTAGAGATTGATGTTACTCATTCATACCAATGACTGTGGGCAAATCTCTTTCGCTCAGCCTCGAGGAATAACCTTGAGGGGTGTCCCCACTCAAGAGAGGGATCCTCACACATACATTCCAAGAAGAGGTGTGTTAGAAGACCCCTGCCCTTAAAAGTTGGGACTGGGCTTTTATGGTAGTACAGTGTTTGACTGCCAGTCAGGTATCTCCAGACCAGCTGTGTCAGCTCAGCAGCTTTGGATAAGTTATCAGTAGTATAATTTGTTTGTTCCTTTACCAGTTTTACCATATCTTCATCTCACCCTCAGGATGTTTAACTTTGAGGTTGATGAGTCAGGCTGGTTTCAGCATAATTTCAACACCAAAACCAGCATGAAGCCCCTTCTCCATTTACCACTGATAGCTTTGCAAATAGGGCAATTATCAAGTTGTTTTACCCCATTCCAAGGCAGACCATCCTGCTACAAATGAATAAGTATGAAACAGATCAGTTTAGGGGAGAGGCTTCCTCTGACTCCCAGAATTCTGGTCAGCTGAATGCTGCTTGGTTTTCTGTCTCCTGGAAGGACAAGACAGTCTGTCTGTTTGCTGTGTTCTACTAAATGTGGCAAAGGCCACAGGGAGCACATTTATTCCTCTGACACAAAATCCTGGTAAATTTCAACTGGAGGGAAAAAATGATCAAACATTATGATTCAATGAAGTAACTGCCACTAATTAAGTTTTGATATTAAACAACAATATTTTATAACATGGGATATAACATATATAACAAGATTTTATAACATAGGAGTGATCTACACAAATGCTTAAAAAAACCTTATTGAGGGAACTTCTAGGGGAATCTTTCTTGGATAGCTGAAAGATTGCTGAAAGGGCAATGGCAGTACTACTGTGCTATGAAACTTGTGCCAGTAGTTATTATACATCAGTATGTCATATTCCCTGGGAATAGAATAATAATAAAAATATGGCATGCTGATATCTTAGAGTGATAAAAGTTGGTACATACCACACTCTTCTGAGTTTATTCTTACGGAAACAGGTAAGAAATGTGAAATTACAACAGAGATGATGCTCTACTTCTTGTAGAATTTCAATCCCTATCTCAGAAAATTCTCAGAGGAGGTCTGTTATGAGTGACAAGCTCTGCCTTTCTGGTAGAGAGTTTTGATTGTTTCTTGGGTTTTTTTTCCCCTTTTGAGAAATAGAGCTGTTCAACCACTATTTTTCCTCAGAAGTGCTGGATTTCTTTTTTAAATACAAATATATGCATGCACACAGTGGACCCAGGTGATCAATCATCTTGAAAATAAAGACTCAAAGCATTAAAGTGAACCTGAGATTCTGAGGAAACCTAGCTTAGAACTGTAAGAACACTTCAGATGTGTTTCTCAAAGGGCTGAAGTTTTCATGCCTATGTATATTGCTTTATTGCAGTCCAGGTGGAACATTACAAAGCTGGAAACCACGATGTGACACGGCTCCCAGCCAGCTTAGAATGGAAATTGCTGTGTGAGAGGCTATCTCCTGGCAGAGAAGGATAATTTCCAGTGGGTCCAGATTTCCTTAGGTGATATTAAATTAGGAGTTTCATAACAGTGAGTGCCAACATTATGGTGCTGGTGGGTCTGAGTTACATGGCATGAACATAAACAAAAGCCATTTTATAGAAACAGATGTATGACAGTTAATTTATTGCACTCTGAAAAATCTTTATCTTAATTAGGCTTCAAAATTCAATCCCAGTTAGAATAGTTTTCAGTTATTAAGTGAAAACACAGAAAACATCTGTTTGAATGCTAAAATTTTAAAGTGGAGTTAGAGTTAATTGTTGCTGCTGAATATCAACTGTACTAACCGTGTCCATAACAATCATCTGCACTACTGATCATTAACTTCACAATGAGAAACAGTGCTGATTTATTTAATGAACCTGCAGGTAATTGTTGTTTCCTTTACTAATTACATCAGGGAAATGAGACCTGTTAGCACTGAAATGGCTTGAAATGCTTAAGCAAATCTTTCTGAAGGGTAAAATGCCTGGCTATTTTTCTCCTACTTTCTGTCCTGAGTTAAAATTTGTATTCTCTTGCTGTTCTAATCAGTGAGGAACCTCTTTTTAATTCCTTAAATAATGAACCTTGGGCATATGGTATGTTTTAGTATTCTAGGAAATGCCCCCACATAATTAGCATATAGTTCTTTTAAAAACTAGAATACTTCCACTCTGTTTGCAAGGTAAAATCATATTGGAAAACATTTAAAGTCAGTCTTAATGCTGAAATAGCTGAAGCTGTATTTTCAAAAGCTCTGCCTAGTGCAATACAGCTCCATTGTTCCTGCTGGTATGGCAGGTCTGTGGTAAGACCTGCTGCACTTCTCTTTCACCTCAGAACTCTGTACATCAAAATAGGGCTTTTGCAGCTTTTCTTGGCTTACACTTATTACAGATTGTCATAATATATTAGAATACCCTGGCCACTCAAACTTATTTTTATGTGAAGAAAAGAATTTTCTGCATAGAAACCCGAGTACCTACTGGTAGGCTTCTATGCAAGCTTCTTCTCTCTAGTAGGGAGTCCATGAGACAGCAATAGATCTGGTGTTTATTCTTGCTCTTAGGAATGTGTATCTTGCTCATAATCGGATCTTGTTTAACTTCAGTTTCCAACCAGGGAATATTTTTATGTTCTTACCGGCGCAACTCAGAACCTCCCCCAGGATCGGCCCCTTCCGCCTTGTGACACCGGGCATGACGTGCCATGGTGGGGAATATCCCTTTGGCTAGTTCAAGTCACCTGTCCCGGCTATGCTCCCTCCCAATTTCCTGTGTATCTTCTCACTGGCAGAGCATGAGACACAAGCAAGAAAATGTCCTTGGTTTATGATAAACACAATCCAGCAAAACCAAAACAACAATGTATTATAACTTCTGAATTCAAAACACTGCACTACACTAGCTACTGAGAAAATTAACCCCATCCTGGCTAAAACCAGGGCACCACTGAATCCTTTTTTGTTCGTGTCTGTGGTATCTAACATCACAAACTGCATTTCCTCTCAGGTCTAAGTATGCCTACTTTACCTACTCAGTGCCAATGAAGGTACAACTAATTTTTACCTCATTCTTGTTCAGGCATAAGTTACTATGAGGACATGCTCTTCTGTTCTAGTGGCTATACCAAAAATACTTTAGGTCAAAGAGAAGTGACCTAATTGCCAGGGAGCACGAATGACTGTGAGTTGAAATGCTTGAATTATCTGGCATATCACTTTGAGTTCTGCTATCTCAAATACTTGATTTAATAGTTAGTAGGTAATTGGCTTATCATCAGGACTGAATTCTTCCTATCTGAACTATTACCATTGCGAGTCATGCAACAATAGATTAATTTACTTGTAGCAATATTGTTAAGGAAACTTCCCATTCTGACCATTCTTGAGACTCTGGCAGTCACACTCCCCACACCAGAGACTTGAACTGCTGGGACCAATGCTGCTTCACAGTGGATCATCAGGGAGTTGATAGGTGCCCCACTCAAATCTCTACACACCCAGTCACGTGCAGTCAGACCAGGTTTCCTTTCCAGTTTGACCCCAGGGGTCCCATAGGAGAGCCTCCAATGTCTAGTTCCATAACGCAATTGATTCATGGTGCAGTAACACAGTAACAGCCTGAGCTGATGCCTCTGAGGAGTGACCTCCAACCAAGAAACCACGGGGCTTTTATCCCTTCACAGTCTAAGCACTCTCAAGTCTCACTCTCTCTTCGTGTCTGGTCACCTGTCTGGTGCCACTGGTCTTTGTACCCTTTGCTATCATGGCCCCTTGGGCTCCACCCAGACGTCAATCTGCAGCTGGCACTGCAGCTTGCAAACTGAGCTACCTGCACCGGATGTACTCTTCAACAATTTCTCATAGATTGGATACTTTATGCAGAGGGACTTTTTCAGGAAATGCCAGCCTGTTCTGTCTAGCTGATCAGAAGGCAAAAAAGTCTATGCAAAATTGATTAACTTCACAAAGATAAGGAAATTCATAGGCAAAGTGGAAAAACAAGAATGAGAATGTGTGTTTGAAGGTAGGGAAAATCAATAGAATAAATTTCCAGAAAGTGTCTAAATTCAGTTACCATCCATATCAGGGGAAATGGCAGGTTCCTACTTTCTGGGGAAGAATCTCATGATAAAGTCTCTATTCCCTGATATTATGGTGCCATAGCTCCAAAGCCAAAACACACAAAAAAATGTCCAAGCATTTACTTTACAGTTGTGAAATGCCTGATAGCAGAGAGAAGAGTAGAAGTCATCTTCTCAAGGCAGAGTTTAATTATTCAGGAAGTAATTTGCCACATAATGAAGGTCACATCTTGGAAGAGGAACATTGCGGATCACAAAGGTTTTAGCAACCTGCTGCTGGTATTAAAATTGAAACAGATTAAGCTTCTTTTCCACATTAGTGATAACGTTGATGTGAAAGGACAGAACGATCTTGATGTTCTGTTGCAATTTATAAAGATTTTATGTTGAATGAACAGTTCATCTGTTAGTCCTCTTATTTGTCCCCTGTTCTCTTTCCATGCCCTGAAGAAACAATCATTTTAATTGAGTTGTTGGCTCTCAGAGCTCCTACTGCTAACCCAAGTAAGTGCTCAGTCACTACTTTCACCTTGCCTTGATCTAAAACTGCTACGTTTTGCCAAGATTTTCTTAAGGGTATAATGCATTTCCATTTCATTATATCAGGTGTCTGGAATGCAATTTAACTTTAAAATAGGATCATTACTGAATCTAGTTTACTTTGAGCTGTGAATTGACTTATCTGTAAGTTTTAAAGACCTATGTTTTGAAAAAAAACCCTTGTCTTTGTACTAAATTGAACTAATTAAAAAATTTTTAAGTAATTGCAGCAAAAATTAAATAGAATATTTGAATAAGCATAAAGCTATGGAATAAAAAAATTGAAAAAATGTACATCTAAATTAAACAGCATGAGACTGGCAGGACTCATTTCAAGGCATCTAAAATCTAATGAGCATCAGGTTCTGATGTGAATATTAACAAGTCAGCAATACTTGTGGGAATGAATAAATGTATATTAGATTTTCAGTTGAAAACTCTTGATCTGCATTACAAATAAATACTTCATTTTTCACAAAAGTGATACATAGAAGACTGTGTCTATTTTCAGAGACTGTTATTGAGTCAGTTAATATTGTTGCTGGGATTTCTAAGAATAGATTGTGATCCCAGTGCCTTACAGTCTAACAGGGTAAAATGCTGTCTTTTACACAGACTATGTTAAAATCATATTTGGCTAGTTAACAGATAAGATTTTTTTCCCCTATTCTCATGACAGAGCTCTGGAGGAGTATTTTTACATTCTGCTGTGACTACCATGAAGTATTTCCTTTCCCCTTCCTCTACTCTTGTGTGTGTTTTTTGTGGGGAAAATTGCTATAACAGTTCATCTTCTTATAGGAAGCAGCTGAAGGTAACCTTATCTGACTTGACCAACACTGAGATGGTCACTTCACTCAAGGAGAAGAAACAAGGTCTTCTTCCTAAGATACTTATTTAGAAATAGAAAGCTATATCAACCAAGGACATCCCAGCATGCATTTCTTATATCTTTTCATAAATTTACAATATTATGTGTGATTTATAGGATAATATAATTTCTATACTCTGTACCTTCTCCATGTGCCACTAGAATTTGATGTTACAGAAAGCTACAAGTTCAAAGGAAAGATGGAAAGGTACAAAAAGAGAGGGGGAAAAAATCCCTTTGCAGTGAATTTCCAGGCTTCTGCCTTAAGAAGAATCATTTTTATCTCAGCAGTTTTGGTAATGCCCTTCACCCTCTTAAGCCTCCCAAGAGTAAGACAAAGCAGTAGAGCTTGAACAATTAGCAAAGAAGAGGATAATTTTTTTTTAAGTGGAAATGACCTTTACCATTTTAGGTGAAACCAGAAAATGTCCTCCTGAACAGATTTTATATGCTATAAACCTGTTTGCTATTACCTATGCATCAAAAGTCTTCATCCAATTAAAAAGATACATACTTAGGATCATTACAAGGTCTATGTGAAAGATGCTCAAAGTACAAGACAGATAATTTAAAATTTTCTTCCATGTGAAAATTCATCTCTGACTAAGATAGGTTCATTATTACTCAGAACTGAGCCTTACTTGAAAACTTTACTAAGTTCACTGATATTTCCTTTGAGATAGAGCTATTTTTCAAGTTAATAACACAATGCAGTGATACACAAATCACAGCTTATTTTACATATCTTTTTGACTATTTCACTTTTCTCCCTATACCTGCAGTTCACGATAGTTATTCTTATAAATTATGATGAGTATATCACCTTACAAATTTTGTCACATTCAGCAAAATCATAAATATTTTACAAGAATTATACCATTAAAAGCATACTTTCATGAACTGAAAATGTTATGAAAATGAAATGTCACACACTATGACTTTTCACTTAAAGATCCTAGTCATTGCACAGTGCTCTAGATGGTAGTATAAAAGAGAACAGTCCTGTTTGATAGATTTCATTCAGGTGCTGAAGTTTCACATTTCATGTGGCATGTAATGTATGAAAAAATCACTTGGAAAATGTCACCACCTACGCTTCTCAGTTCTTGCTTAATTAGGCACACACATTAAGCAATGCTGCTTTCAAGGAAAGATAAGAAACAGTGATGACAATGTCAACTGATTCAACTACTGAACTGTAGTGCACATGCCTATATATGTGCTTGACAACCAATGTGAATTGTATATACAATTGCTACATCACAAAAAAAGAAGTTTTAAACTCCTACTTTGCTGCAGTACTATATAGGGGAAAGCTTGGGCTGAAATACAGGCATTACAAAACTGAATGGAAAACTCCTTTTCAGCTTAACTGAAAAATATAGTAGCAATGTGCCCAGTTTGAATTTGTGTACCAGAGAGAAGAATCAGTCTGAAGGTGTGAGACATGCAGATATTATTAGTGCCCTGCTAGACTTGCTGATCACAAACATAGAAGGGTTGGTGGGAGATGTGGTGGTTGGAGGCTGTTTGGGGCACAGTGACCATGAAATTATAAAGTTTTTGATACTCAAGGATGCAAGAATGGCAATCAATAAAATTTCTACCCTGGACCGAGTTTTCAGTACTCAGGGATGCAAGGAGGGCCATCAATAAAACTTCTATCCTGGACTTCCAGAAAGCAGGCTTTGGTCTGCTCAAAAGTCTGGTTCAAAGTGTACCCTGGGAAACAGCCCTTGGAAACAAAGGAGTCCAGGAGGGATGGACATACTTCAAGAAGGAAGTATTGAAGGATCAGGAGCAGCTGTCCCAGTGTGCCGTAAGGCAGCTGACCTGGCTGAACAGGGAGACTTTGCAGGAAATTATGGAAAAAGAGAGCTTACCAACTCTGGAAAAAAGGGCTGACTACTCAATAAGAGTTCAGGAGTATAGTTAGGTCATGTAGGAAGAAAATTTGATAGACAAAGGCACCATTTGAACTAAATCTGGCCATTTCTGTTAGGAATAACAAAAAGTGTTTCTATATATACTTCAATAGCAAAAGGAAGGGCAAGGAAAGCCTTCATTCCTTGCTGGACATGGGATTAAACAGAGTCACCAAAGAGGAGGAAAAGGCTGAGGTACTTAACACCTTCTTTGCCTCAGTTTTCAATAGTAGGACAGGTTGTCCTCAGGACAACTGGCCTCTAGAGCTGATAGACAGAGATAGGAAGCCAAATAGCCCTCCTGAAATCTGAGAGCAAATGATTAGAGATCTGCTTAACTGCTTGGATATTCATAAGTCTATGGGACTGGATTAGATCCATCCCAGAGTGATGAGGGAGCTGGCGGAAGAGTTTGCCAATCCACTCTCCAACATTTACCGACAGTCCTGGCTCCCTGGGGAGGTCCCAGATGATTGGAAGTTGGTGAATGTCACACCAATCCACAAAAAGGGTTGCAAGGAGAACCTGGGAAATTACAGGCCTCTCGGCCTGACCTCAATGTCTGCCAAAGTCATGGAGCAGATCATCCTAAGAGCCATCACACAGCACCTATAGGATGGACAAGGGATCAGACCCAGCCAGCACGGGTTTAGGAAGAGCAGGTCCTGTCTGACCAACCTGATCTCCTTTTATGATTAGGTGACCCACCTGGTGGATGAGGGGAAGGCTGTGGATGTAGTCTACCTGGACTTCAGCAAAGCCTTTGACAGTGTCTCCCATAGCATACTCCTGAAAAAGCTGCAGCCCACAGCTTGGACAGGGGCACTCTCTGCTGGGTTAAGAACTGGCTGGATGGCCCAGAGAGTGGTGGTGAACGGTGCCACATCCAGTTGGTGGCCGGTCACTAGTGGTGTTCTCCAGGGGTCAGTGCTGGGCACAGTTCTCTTTAAAATCTTTGTTGGTAATTTGGATGAGGGGATTGAATGCACCATCAGCAAATTTGCAGATGACACAAAGTTGGGGGGGAGTGTCGATCTGCTGGAAGGCAGGAGGGCTCTAGTGTGAAAAT
>NW_008656969.1:26203-83984 GCF_000695815.1 Acanthisitta chloris | reverse complement strand
CAGCAGTGTGCTCAGGTGGCCAAGAAGGCCAATGGCATCCTGGCCTGGATCAGGAACAGCGTGGTCAGCAGGATCAGGGAGGTGATTTTGCCCTTGAACTCTGTGCTGGTGAGGTCACACCTTGAGTACTGTGCGCAGTGCTGGGCCCCTCAGTTCAGATGGATATTGAGGTGCTGGAGCGGGTCCAGAGAAGAGCAACAAGGCTGATGAAGTGACTCAAGCACAAGTGCTATGAGGAGAGGCTGAGGGAGCTGGGGTTGTTTATCCTGGAGAAGAGGAGGCTCAGGGGAGACCTTATTGCCCTCTACAACTCCCTGAAAGGAGGTTGTAGTTAGGTGGGGGTTGGTCTCTTCTCCCAGGCAACTAGCAGTAGGACAAGAGGGCACAGACTCAAGCTCTGCCAGGAGAGGTTTAGGTTATATCTTAGGAAGAAATTTTTTACAGAGAGAGTGATCAGGCATTGGAATGGGCTGCCCAGGGTGGTGGTGGATTCACCATCCCTGGAGGGTTTTAAGATGCGACTGGATGTGGCACTTAGTGCCATGATGTAGTAACCATGGTAGGGTTGGACTTGACAATCTTGGAGATCTTTTTCAACCCGGATGATTCTCCTATTCTATGATATTGGAGCAAAGAAATTTTTCCGGTTTATGTTTCAATCACGGAGTGTTATATGTAGCTTTCTACGTGTTCAAACTAAAGACAAAAGAAGCTACAGGCTTTCAGGCTCTGTTCTGTAACTTCACTTTGGAAAATGTGTTTGACGTGAAACATGCCAAATTACTCAGAACACTGCACAGAATAGTTTTGCAGAGCCTGAAGGGATGGCTTTTTTGATTGTTTTGTTTTGATGTTTTGGTTTGGATTTTTTTAGGGGAAAAATATTTGTACTTTGGAGGTTCTTTTATTCTTTTAAAGTTCTGTGGGGTTTTAAAAATTTCTGTATGAACCTTAGACTTTCAGTTTTATTCTTAAATTTAATTTCAGATGCATACCTGCATGGGAAGTTAACCTTATGACTAATTTTTACGACTGATTCATTTCATTGTCAAAGAAATGCTCTGTTTCTTTGCCTTTTTCATGGCTTTTCCCTCAGTATACTGACTTCTTCCTTTGAGGTAGAAGTCAGTATAAATTCTTAAATTCTTCCACTCACTAACTATAATTAATTCTTTTCCAGGTCTGCTTCTGCTGAGTTCCTTACAAGCATTCAAGTCAAAAAGTATCATTTAGGTGAATGAGTAAAATTGTAGAATCAATTTTAAGTTTAAAACTGGCCCAAATTTTTTGTAGCTTTAGCTGTTTATAATATACTAACATTTTAATTGTAATGAATGCCTTTGCAAATATACAGGCAGCTGTGGAGGTTTGTTTTCTTTAATTCGGTGGTGGTTTTTCAGTGTCTCACACATCTGTCTTTGGCATGTCTGCATAATGTAAACATGAATATATTTAGGCTGCACATGGGCCATTCTAAGATATTCTGACTGGACAGTCAGGGAAGCTACTGTTCAAGCAACGCACCTGAAGTTATCTCCCAGGATTGTGATGAAAGAAAACCTCCCAGGATATTATGAATTATGAAAATTGAGCCCTTCAAAACAGATTCAATATATACAAGCCTTTGAAGCCCACCTCCACTGTGTGCTTGAGGTTGGGGTGGGCATTCTTCTTCCCAAAGCAGGTCACATGAGGCTATGCAGAAGCAGTACTTCTGAAATGGAAACACTGCTCCTCAGCAGTTGCCCAGGTTAGCACTGTTATTGAGAGTCAGAAGGAAGGTCAGGGATTTGTCTTCAGTCAGTACAGAACTACTGGTGGCTGAAGAAGTCTTCACCCTTCAGACACAGAAGAGGCCATGAGCAGAAGGAACCTTTTACTGGCCTCTCCTTCCTATGACCAACAGCTTAGAGTGAGTTGTACAGACAAGAAGGTCAGGGGAGCTTGCAGGCAGGATCCTGTAGTGTGTGTCTTCCATTAATATTCAATAATGGAAGGATGTCCAAGAGACATATCAAATTCACTAGACAGATAGGAAATTTAAGTTAATTCCTGCTTTGTTGAACTTTTTCTTTTTTTCTTCCAGCTAGTTTTATGCAATTCTAATATTTAAAATTATATACTTTGGAAAAGTGGAGGCTTTTGAGGTTCTTCTATAATACTTTTCTGCATTCATGTCTCACTCTCATTTGCACCATATTTATGATTAGTAAGATCCTAGTTTCATATCTGTATTCCTTGATTTGACAATTTGCATTTATATTTAGATGCTGCTGTGGAGATCACCCAGTTTTGGAAAATAGTCAGTGCAATAATTTTTTTCTATGATGTGTTTCCTGGGAATGACACCTCAGTGCCTTTCCTTAGAAGCTCAAGGAACAGTTCAAACCTTTTTCTTTTAGTCATTCTGCATCTACAGTATCTTAAGAGGTTATTTCCCTCACTCCTGGTTTTCACCATGTGTCTCTGGAAGGTGTGCCTCCTTTAAATTTACAGGGTAAATTGAATACAAGAGTTGCTTGTTTTTCCTAATCAGTTAGTTCAAGCTTTATATATGAACTTGCAGAATTTAAATAGAATTTGTTTGCAGCCCAACTCTTCTAGACTGGAGTGAACCCATACTGTTGCAAGATGGAAGAAACATTCAATGTGGCTCTATTGACCCAGTCTGAGATGATGACACGTGATCCTGCAGTCCAGGAGGAACTTTGCCTACAGTTCAGTAAATTCTGTGACGGGCATGGCAACTTCCTGCAATGCCTCCCAAAAGGGAATTTTTTCTGATATTGAACAAGCTAATAGGTTAAAAATACGGAGAAATATACTAAAGCACATCCTAACTGGAACTGAAACTAAGTAAAAAGAGTAGCTGAATCACCCATTCTTCAAAGGTCTGTATTCTGTTCTCTGTTAACAGCATTTCAAAGTACCTCAAGTGTATTCAAAACTTCCTGCAATGCCTCCCAAAAGGGAATTTTTTCTGATATTGAACAAGCTAATAGGTTAAAAATACGGAGAAATATACTAAAGCACATCCTAACTGGAACTGAAACTAAGTAAAAAGAGTAGCTGAATCACCCATTCTTCAAAGGTCTGTATTCTGTTCTCTGTTAACAGCATTTCAAAGTACCTCAAGTGTATTCAAAATATCTTCTTTTTTTTTTTTTTTTTTTTTTTTTTTTTTGGGTATTTTTTTTTTTTTTTTTTTTTTTTTATCCAGGGAATCATCTGATGTATTTAATTTCTGGGTGTCCCTACAGCCCAGATAGTTATGTATATAATGGCTCTAAAAACTTCCGGAGCAAAGCACACAGCCCTGGAAGTCACTATGTTTCTTAAGAGTGAGTCTGCACAGCTTTCCTAAGGTTAGTTTAGCTCAACTATATATAATGCTTGGATCATCTGGGACCACTAAAATTAGTGTTCTTTTTTTCAGTGGAACGAACCAAACATAATGTTTGTATGCTAACAACCACAACAGTTTGAAAAATATGATCCATTTTCTTATAAACAGAAATGTAAAAGTTTAAAATGACAACGTCCGTCACCAGCTCTAGAAAGATGTCTTCCTATTTAAATCAGCTGCACGTCCAGTGCAAAGCACACCAAGGCATGTATCAATCCTTAAAAACTGCTAGTGAGAGCTGAATGCCAAATAGCTTTTCATGAGGCATGTTATGCTAATCACTGTGGCAATCAGTTATTTATCATTCCTGCAGTCATGTATTTTCCATTTACGCTAACAGGGTGGTTGATTGGATTTTCTTCATTAAGCGGGGAGAGTCAAGACTAGTCTTATAAACTGCTGTTCAAGTTAATTAGTGAGTATGTGTGTACTCAGAAGTTGAAATAAAAAGTTTTAAAATTATAACCTGCATCAATCAGGCATCTTTTATACATTATACGAAAATCATTCCACTTAGTGTATTCAGTATAAAAGAGAAAGCAAAAATGCTGCATTTCCATTTCCTGAGGTCTCTGATGGACTGCCAGTAAATGTGCTGTTGCTGCTTATAAAAGAGTAGGAAGAGATATTTGCTTTTCCACTGCTGCTTTACCTAAAACTCTCCCAGGCTCCATGTCTAGCTTAAGAAATGGTGCAAGGATAGGAAGATCTTTAGTAGATTTGTGTTCATTTTTTTTACAGTCTTGAGTTGATTAGTTATTAGCAGGTAACACAGATGGCCTGCAACTGCTACCATGAGGATATAACCTAAACAGTAATAATTGGAACAATAACCATAAAGACTTATAGACAATCACTGGTGGAAATGATAAGACTGTGATTCAGTTTCAGCTCCTACATTTTATGTCCATGTGGGAGGGATGGTTTCATCATCCTGGGCATATTCACAAGTTTCCTATGCATACCCATGAGTGTCCCTTTGTAAAACAGGCAGACACATTTTTTCCTTCTGTCTGCTGCAAGTGATTTGAAGATCTAGCTGAGGATTTCATAGATCTCAAATGCTTTTCCTTTCTAACTTGTATTGTGACTGGGAGTAGATTTGTTTGCTCTGGCCCTAGGAATAGGGAGTATTCTGAAACAGTATCTTTTCAAAGTTGGAGCATTCTGTGTGAGTAGTTCAGTATTCACTAGACAGATGAAATGGGATCTTTAACTTTGAATTTAAAGCACAGTCTCCAAACAGGGAGAGAAGGAGGTTTGGGAGTCAGTCTTTCAGAGACCTTTTTAGTGCTTTGCCTATTGCACAGGAGACAACAGTGGGAGAGAAAATTTGGGCATGATGACTTCTTATCCATTCCCCACTTGTCTCCAAACTGAGGAGCTCTAGTCCTTTCAGCCTCACCACAGGTGGCAGGTGTTACCCTTGATCACTTTAGTTTTGTTTCTCTTCACTATTTTTATTAAGACTTTTTTGAGCTGCAGAGAGCTCAAATGCACACAATACCAGTACTGTGATAAACCCAAAGTTTTGTCTTGCAGAAAAGTGCTTTTTTAATCCTGCTCTCCATAACCTTCCTGATGGTATACAACTTTTACATTCTAGAAACTGCTGTATGGCAAGCCATGAGTTTCTGACTCCCTTTGAGATTATTTCAAGTCTCCTTTTCTGAGTTTCACCTGTCAGTCCACATTCAGCATGAGGTGCACACAATTTAGATTTTCTTCACCTCACATTTATTGGCATTGAAACATCTTGCTGTCTTTTCCTCCATCACTCAGTTTTGAGCAGTTCTGAAGTGCTTCAACATTATCTGCCATTTCAGTACCTGAAAGGTAATATTGTAGAGATTTAGGTGTTCAAAGGAGATATAAGATGGCCAGACATCTCTTACCTTACCTCTGAGCACTGTAAAAATGGCAACATCAGCCACAAAACAGACAGAAAGCTTGTTTCTTCCTTTTTCTGGCTGGCATTCCTCCTCTATGGTATCCTGCCAAGAACCTTGTGAAAAGATTTTATGGCACTGCAGATCTTACTTTACTGACATTTACTAAATTAAGTTAGGGGTACAGGAGGACAGGCCTCCCTGCTTCCCATCCCCCATTATCTGGATGGAACATAGTTTTCTTTTTGGGTTTGGCTTGTTTGCTGCCCTATACAAGCAGACCTATTGGGTTTGGGGGGTGTTTTCCCCCATGCTTTTTACACCTCTTTTTAGACATTTACAGGGTCATAACAGCTGTACTGTTTGACTAGAAGTAAGAAAGAGTTCAGCAGCCATTTAAGAAATGCCTCACCACTTCACTGTAGTTTATTACATTTCAATTATTTTCATAGTTGAGGAAAGAACTGTGGAAGTAACTATGCCTTGAGTAAAGAGTATATTTGCCAATATGCTGTCGCACTAAGGTTTAAGGTGCTGCAGATCTCTTGTGACAAAGGACCTCTGGTGTGATAGCTCTTAGTACATCAGAATCTTTCAAGAAATGTTAGGGTCCAATAAAAATTATCCAAAAGGAGTGACTACCATTCTTCAAAACAAACTTGCAGAGATCTAGCAATATTCAAGTAATTTATGTTCTAGAAATACGACAACATTTTTGCCACTGCAAGCCTGTCTCATGCTACAATAATACATTCAGTCAGCAACCTGCCAGCTTTATCTCCTGTATTTAATGGGCAAAGGTTTTGTAAAGAGCATTAGAGACATATGTTCTATTGTAGGTACCCTGGGCACTCAAGAGCTTTTTTTATAAAAATCTGTAGCTATGAAATTCTTCCCATTCAAAAGCTGTGGGATTAGCTTCTATTCCCCTTGGAAAATCAGAGGTTGTTGACAGAAAACAACTCAGTGGAAACCTAGCTGATTGTTTTGGATAATCTAGTGCAGACATTATCAAATGGGTAAAAATGCTTCCTCTTGTGTGTTTGGATGATAAAAGGATTACCCTTTCAGATGGCTTGTTGGAAGACAAACACTGCTAGGTCAAGAGGGTTGACTTTAGATCATCCTTGTGGGAGATTGTGGCCATGGATTTCCTATGCCTTTTTTCTTTACTCCCCCTGACTTCATACACATGTCACAATGAGATTAATCATCTGTGGTACTGGGCAACCTGGTGGATGAAGTTGTTAAGCCACTATCCATCATTTTTGAAAAATCATGGCAGGCAGATGAAGTTCCCAAGGATTGGAAGAAGGGTAATATAACCCCCAATTTTAAAAAGAGGAAAATGGAAGACACAGGGAACTACAGACCGGTCAGTCTCACCTCTGTGCCAGGTAAGACCATGGAGCAGATTCTCCTGGAAACTATGCCAAGGCACATGGAAAACAGGTGATTTGTAATAGCCAAGTGGGTTTGCAAAGGGCAAATAGTGCCTAACAGATTTGATAGTCTTCTATGGCATGGCTACCACACTGGTGGATAAGAGCAGAGTGACTAACACCATCTACCTGGACTTATGCAAATCGTTTGACACCATCCTGCATGACATCCTTGCCTCTAAACTGGAGGCATGGATTTGATGGATGAACCACTCAGTGGATAAAGAACTGGCTGGACAGTCACATGCATTGTGGTCAATGGTTTATTGTCCACATGGAGACCAGTGACGAGTGGTGTCCCTCAGGGGTCGGTGCTGGGGCCTATACTGTTCAACATCTTTGTTGGTGACGTGAACAGTGGGATTGAGAGCACCCTCAGCAAGTTCACTGACAACAGCAAGCTGTGTGGGGCAGTCGACATTCTGGAGGGAAGGGATGTCATCCAGAGGGATCTTGGCAGGCTTGAGAGGTAGGCTGATGCCAGCCTCATGAAGTTTAACAAAATGAAGTGCAAGGTCTTACATCCAGGCCATGGCAATCCCAGGCACACTTATAGGCTGGGCAGAGAAGTCGTTGAGAGCAGCCCTGCACAGAAGGGCTTGTGGTGATGGTTGATAAAAAACTCAACATGAGTAGCAGTGTGCACTTGCAGCCCAGAAAGCCAATCGTGTCCTGGGCTTCATCAAAAGGACTGTGGCCAGCAGGTTGAAATGGGTGATATTCCCCCTCTACTCTGCTCTTGTGAAACCCCACCTGGAGTGGTGTCCCACCCCACCACAGTTCTGGTGTCCACAACATAAGAAAGAGGTAGAACAAGCAAGTACAGAGGATGTCCACAAAGCTGATAAGAGGAGTGGAGCACCTTCCCTACAAAGACAGGCTGAAAAAGTTGAGGCCATTGAGTCTGGAGAAGAGAAGATTGCGTGGAGAACTCATAGCAACCTTCCAGTATCTGAAGAAGCCTACAGGGAAGCCTGGGAGGGACTCTTTGTTAGGAACTGTAGTGATAGGACAAGGAGTAATGGGTATAAAATGAAAGAGAGAAAATTCAGATCAGATATTAGGAAGACTTTTTTTAATGTGAGGGTGGTAAGACACTGGAACAGGTTGCCCAGGGAGGTAGTGGCTGCCCCAACCCTGGCAGTATTCAAAGCTGGGTTGAATAAACCCTTGAGCAACCTGGTCTAGTGGGATGTGTCCCTGCTTGTGGCAGGGGATGTTGAGACTAGATGACCTCTAAGGTCTGCTCCAACTCCTTAACATGCCATGATTCGATGATACCCTTTTGCACTTTGTTGCAGGATAGGGCAGGGGAAGGAAAAAGGGGCTGCCCAGGAAGTTGTAGGGCAGGGTGAAATGCTGCTTTCTCATTTCTGCAACAGGAGCAGAAGAGACATTTGGAGGAGTGTGGTTAATTTGTTTTTTACTAATAGGACTTTAAATAAATTTAGTATAACCAGAAAACATCAACAATTCGCTTTTGAGTCTTCTATGTGTTAGAAAAGAACTAATACCAGACTTCCACAGCACCTCTACTAATCATCTGCCAGCCCATGTGATGCAATCTAGTGGTCACAGCAGAGTGGACATTAATTTTTTTCACCTAATGCACATGTGAAACTTCTTAGAACAAATACGCAGAGAAACCATCATCATCTAGAATGAGTCTCTGCAAAAATGATAGATTTGGGTGTATATAGTACTCCAGTATAAAGGAATGAGTTGTGCAAAACTAAGCAATTGAACTGAGGCTTTTCTAAGTCAGTCAGTTGCTTCACATGGCAAAGTTTTAAAGAAATACCAGGATGACTACCCTGTTTTTTCATCCTGTCTTAAAAAGTCCCTTTTGTAGAAGATAAGAGATGGTGTCATTATGAAATGGAAATGCTTGTTCAGCCAGGGAGCAGAGCAATGCAGCTTAGACTAAAATTGTACTTGCTAAAGCTTTGACCCAGATATGTCTCAATTACTTTCAGTATCTTTCTATTCACATGTTTCCTGGTATAGAAAGGAAATTGATGCATTTTCCTATCTTATTTTCTGTATGAAAAGCAAAATATGCTGAATTACTTTATTTGTGATTAACACATATAGTGCCTCTCTTTACTATACATCTTGATAACTGCATCTTTCAGGAAGACTCTCATGTTTTTATTCTATTTTTTTTTTTGAATTGATGAGTTTGAGCATAAAAGTGAACACACACACACAACCATACCAAGAAGGAGGGTATTTTTCTCTAGCCAGACATCTCTATTTCATTATAATGAAAGATAAACCAAGAGGCATCCCAGATTTCTTTATCAGTTTCTTCTGCTGACTAGGTAGGCTTCTTACACAAGCTGGGGTGCTTAGTTAATAATTGACAGCAGAAAAAGAGCACAGAAAGCAGTAATAGCTGCACATCTGAACATCTGTGCCAGTTTGCTTAAACAGCTGATCCCTGTAATAAGTAATGTGACTATTGGAATTGTAAAATTTTCCATAAATTTTTCTTTCAGGCTTGTGAGGCTTTAATGTATATACATTATCATTAGCTTGTTTAAAGTATTAAAAATATGAACCGTTTCATGGCAAAGTCAGGTCTGCCTTTAGTGGAATGGAGAGAAAAGTCTTAGAGCAAATGCAGGACCTGTATTTTTGGAAGCATCTTGTGTGTCAGCATGCTTAGGGAGGCTGTTTGTAATAGCCTTGAGCTGACTAACCTATTGTAATAAAACACTGTTCATTTTCTCTTATCCTTGACATTGTTTTGCTCAAAAGCATAGGAGGTAATTAGGAAGGAAAATATCTTTTTTCCTCAGTGGAACTGTGATGGTGGCCATAAAAGGGCAAGAGTGGGCTGCAGTTTGGTAGAAGTCCTGATAGAATATGGATTTTCAATATGCACAGTTCTTCGTGTCAGCAAAACCAGGTCATTACAGTCTTCTGTGACGTTCATAAGTTATTTAATGGAAGTCCTAATATAATGTGCTATTTAAGCCATATTTTGTAGTTGAAGTCTCAGTTCAAATGGCTGTGGCAATGTATTTTCATTTAAAGTATGGGCTTTTTGACTTTGTACTGTGTTGCACAGTCATTTACCCCTATATAAATATGCATTTAATAAAGAACTGATTGATTATTAAAAATACTAATAAAAGTATCCAAAAGAAAAATATTTGCTACATTTGTGTCATCCATTATTGCACTTTTCCCTCAGAAGGATATGTGTATTTTTGAAAGATTTTCTTTTATGGTTTATCACACAAAGTATTTCAAATATAAAACAAAGCAACTGCACTTTTCAACTGAACATGAAATGACCACACTGTGTTTTTGTGCCTGCACAGCCATGGGGTATGAGTGACACTTGAAAGAATGTTACATATGCCAGAGAGGTCCCAGAAACAGCCTAATACTTCAGTATATAGAGGACTGACCTTTGTCTTTTTCTTATAAAGAACTTCTTTTTCATTGAAATCATAGAATCATAGAATGGATGCGGTTGGAAGAGTGACCTTAGAGATCACCTACTTCCAACCCCTGCCTTCCATGTGCAGGGACACCTTCCACTAGACCAGGTTGCTCAGGGCTCCATCCAACCTGGCCTTGAATATATCCTGAGATGAGGCATCCACAGCTTCTCTGGGCAACTTGTGCCAGTGCCCTCACAGTATACCCTCACAGTCTAGAATTTATTCCTAACATCTAATATAAATAGGTCTTCTTTTCATGCTTTGATTTTTGAATGCAGAGAACTTTTACCTCTGATGCTAAATTGCAGACTTATATTGCAATTTTTGAGCGTTCCGTCCTTCTTGCACCTTTCAGTTATTTGGTTATAAAAGAAATACATACCCAGGGAAACAAACACTTCAGTGAAATTGGAACAATGACAAAAATTATTTGAGTTTGGCTTCATTGCCCACATTCATTATTGCAAATTCATAATTTTCTTCTTGAAAGTCATGTAATTAAATGGTTCTTGAGGCTGAAAACCAAAATATTTGTGTCACCTTGTCCTCTATGAGTGTAATTGAGGAGCTGACACGAGATAAGATAAAAGTCAATAAAAAGAGAATAATTTATTAAAAAGATCTAATGTTACAAGAACAGTACACAGGAACTATTATATTACTGTGTCTTCCACATCATATATACCATTATATATAGCATATATACAGATTGTATACAATATATCTGACATTTTGATATGGGCCATGACAGTATCTTTCTTTTGATTTGTGAAACAAAGTTTGTTTCTAGTTTATTTTTTTCTGAACAGATCTTGTGGCATTATACAAAAATACAGTCTCCTCAGTGACGCAGGCTGCACTATTACAATCTTTTACATGAAAAAGAAAAAAGCTTTCCCTTGCAACTAAAAAATGTCATGATAAGGGAACATCTTCTACAAAGTAACAAATAGGTATTACATAGGTACTTAAACATTTAAAACATGTTTATTAATATATTTAAGATGCAAAATACATATTCTGTTCATGTTGAGTATAAAACATACCCCCTTTTTTGTCCCTGCAATACAACTACCTGATGGTGTGTTCTGTATTTCTATCTGTATCTTCATACTAGAGATTGAGATGTATCTAGATGGAGCTCTATCTCCTTATCAGACATTTATTCTTCTTATAAAGCATATCCATTTATGGTACTCAGAAAGTTTAGCGAAAATGTCACCAGCAGTGACTTTGCCTTTTTGAAGACGCTGAAATAAACTGCATTGGCAAGCAACTGTATAAAAAATATAGGAAATTATGCTTAACTAATTTATAAAATAGCCATTTTGCTTTTTGGTTCATAACGTTATTTTTGTTTATTTCAACTTTTTGAAAAATGATGGTTTGCTAATGCAAATGTACTTTGCACAGTAGCAATGCTGCAGTTTTTACGGACAACAGCAGGTAGTTATTTTCTATGAGTTAGCTCTGTCAGCAAGGTACATTCTGCCTTCCTTTGTTTGATCTCAAAGTTTTTTTTCAAAAGCAGAGATATAGAAAGTAATAAGGATTTAAGTTGAACCTTCTCTGAAAAGTGTTACTGATAAAACACTGAAAAGCAAAAAAATTTTATCATCAGACAGCTTTTTACCTACCAAGATCTTGATCTTGGCTATTATTTTAAAGCTGCTGAGAAAGGGCACAGTTAGAGTGTACTAGCTAAATGCCAAAATTTCTTTTCTTTTGCTAGTGAACTGGAAAAATAATAGCATTTTAAACCCAGCAACTGAAATAAATTTGCATCAAAACTTTTAGAGGGATGGACAGCTAAAAGAACTATACTATTAGGACTTTCATGTTAAACATTTTTGACCTGATTTTTCTTAAGCAAGGGACTGTTCATTCTAGACACAACCCCTAGACATGTTAGTAAAATGCCCTTCCTCATACCACCATGCACACCATAATTGTACAAATGTGCACACCATTTATCCTGGGAATAATTTTGCTTCAAGTGCCAAATATGTGGAAAGGCCTTCCAATGTAGAAAAATTGTCCAAATTAGCTATTGAGTGAAAAGTAGTTTGGTACAGCAAAAAGTGGGGATTAAAATTTATTGCACACAGTCCCTGCAAGAATAATCTCCAGTGTGCTATAGAAATAGATCCAATTAGCTGAATAACTGGAATGAGGCTCTCTATCACTTTTCCAAGTATTTTTTCTTGGGCACAAAAATTCTCCAAAATATATCCTACTGCAGTCTGTGTATGTATGTGAATGATTACATTCTGAAAAATGTTAATATTCTCTCCATAATATGCTTTCATACATATTTCAACTTGATTATCAGCTATATAAAGCATAGAATGTTTCTAAAAAATGGACTCTGAGAAAAAGAAGACTGCAACTGAGAAGTGGTTGGAAAAAGCAACTTTATCTCCTTGCACTGCTGTCTCTGTCCACTTAGTAGCTTAATGTATATCATGTTTAAATGCCCAGTGGACTTTTCATTGTCATATGCAGTAGGAATCAATTTCTTATTTGCTATTGAAAATAAATATCAGATTCATTAGGTGTGAAATCTTGTGTTATTTGATAAAAACTGAACTTGTTTCCTCTTAAGTTTGTTTAATAATTTTTCATTTACCTTGCAATAAAATAAATTCATTTCCTGCTCCATTTTTCCACATTCTGAGTGTGTTGTCTAGTATTTTACTGACAATTCTTTTTGCTAGTTAACTACATATTATACATTTTCAGAACAAATTGTCTTTACTTTCGCAGTGGGCTGTGCATATAAACTATATTTTTTCTCTCTTGTCAGTAGGAACAAACAGTTATAGGGGATGCAAGAAAAATATTCAACAAAGCTGTATCAAACTTTGTTCTATATTTTAAAGAGGATTTTTTTTCAAAACCAAACAGATGTACTTTACTAGACATCACCGTTTAAACACCTAATGATACATGACTGGGCTCACCAAAATCAACCATATTAAAAAAGTAAAGTATGTTTGACAGAAATTACCTTTGCTTACAAAAGGTTATTACATACAATCTGCATATTTTGGGGCCAAGAAGTGTCTCCTCCCTAGAGGACTTTTACAAATGAAGAAGAGATTAAAAACCTGATGAATTATTGACCATGTCTCCAACACTCTAAGTGCACCACAGGCATTTCTATGGGTCTTTAAGCATTAGCTCAGGTTTCCAGTTTCTCAATGGACATAAAACTCCATCCCTTGGTGTCATCAAGTTAAAGCAAACAAATCAACAACCACAAAGTCTGTAGCCTTCACCACGAGGTCGAAGGAACCATCAGTGCCAAAAGCAATGTTACAGAGGATGAGGAAGTAGACAACACATGTAAGGTGGATTGAGCACTTGTTACTTTCCCTCCTGAAATGAAAAGCAAAATAATTAGGGAACAAATTATGAAAATGGTTCTCAGTACATTTAGATCCTAGATTTTGCCCAAAAATATGTCTTCTATTACCCTCAGCAAAAGCCTAACTTTTAGGCAATGGATTACCTTGTGAGAACTGCAGTTGGTCACAAAAAAGGTTCCCTATATAGATAGGATTTTATGATGATATCTACAGCAACTCATATGCTGGATCCCTATATTCAGTCTGCAAATGAATAGGGAATTCCAAAAGGGTATGTGGTTTTGTATTTTAATCCTCAAAAAAGAACTAGACTGCTGAAGCAGCCCTGAGTCACAGTCACAGTCACAAATCCTCCCAGAACAAGGAATGAAAGCTAGCCCTTGATCTCAGTGTTCGTCCAGAGGAAAAAGTGGTATTTTGCCCAGTAGTCCAGTGATGATTTTAGATCACAGCAGTCCCTTAAAAGGCCATGCTAAGGGGACTTGTGCTCTGGGCAGGTAGTGGTAACAGATCACAGGACAGGTAGGGAACCAGATGGGGTTGTCCTAAGAGAAACTAATGTCATATGTATAGTCTAATAAAAGATATTACGATAGAAGGAATGAAAGACTGTGGCCTAGAGTTATGGCTCAAAAGATATACGACAAATATTCCAAGAAGCAGGGATTAGTGTCTTCTGAAATCTGATCATAGCACTGTGGTCTGTGACTAATTAGAGCTGAAATTTCAGTTCTAGATTGAAGTTTCAGGCTCACATCTTTTGGATAGTACTCCTTAAGGACTAAAAAGCAATGTTTATCAGGACTTTAAAGTGCTGGCAGAAAGTTAGAATTAAGATGTCTTGTTATGTTTGGGCAAATAACAATGCTATTTTCTGGTTGTTCTTGCCAGTAATCCTCCCATTCCCTTACCTGTGTAATACTTTAAATTCTTTCAGCATATTTCAGTAACAGAGCAGATAGAAGCTAGGCACCATAATTTACTTCATGATAATACTTTAATACTGTAATAAATTAATAAAGTAATAAAGTAACAATTATTCAAGGGAGTCATTGGTGCCTACAGAGAAATTGAGCTTGTTCTAAAGCAGGCACATACATAAGGCTCAGCTATGGAAATATATGCCATTTTAGATGTGTTAGTACACCTCTGGATGGTGGTCCGGAATGTCATGTGTTTTGTCTAAGTCCCATATCATATCTGCCAAATCTGTGCAAATGTTTGGGGTACTGTAGAACATCTGAGGTATCCTTCTGTGCCTGTGTCTGAATGTTTAGATTCAGAAGATCAGATGAACTACTATGAATCCACTGTTGGTCTCTGTGGATTACATCTCACCTGACTACATTGCTCTTTGAGAACTACTGCACATCTAAACATCTATAGTGCAGTTAGGTTTTCAGATGGTAACTAAAAAAGGAAATGTTCCCTATAAATCTTCCGCTTTGTTCATGGTTGCCTCAGATGTTCTTGAGAATCTAAAATGATGCTAGATACCTTTGTTTCAGCATAGAACTGAAGACTCAGATTATTTTATCTAATAGCTAAAGAATTGTGAGAACATTCTTTTACAGGTAGAGCATAACAGAGTTAATGAGCATTGCTGTTATCACCACTCTTCCAAATACAATTGTAACCTTACCTGAAAAAGATGGAACTCTGATCTGGGGACTTGCAGTGCCATCCCCTCCTTCACTGACTGCACAGACCTCAATGATGTAGACACCAACATCAGGAAGAAGTACCACTGCAGAGGTTTTCTGTGTTTCTATAACTTGACTGTTACTCTGGCCTTCTTGCCGAAATAATACCTATCATCAATAAAGTAGAGAGTGGTCATAGTGCACATTCAAGCTACATACCAGACATTTTGTGTAGATAGCACAGGCACTACAACATTAACTGTTTCATGCTTTCATGAAGGATTTTTTGACACTATCATCTGCTTTTATTCTTCCCTTTCTGCAATGGTTTCAAAAGAGTAATAGCAAAGTATACAGGCAAATAATACATGTGAAAGCACATTGATTATGATCCAGAGCAAAGATAGATTTGCCCTCTCCAGCATTAGGTGTCGCACAATTTTATCTCCAAAATTTCTTCAAAATGCATTTTGAGTTCCATTCAATTCAAATTCTTATCCCCAAATTCATGGTGATATTCACATTTTGGCTCTAGAATCCAACCTCAAATGTAAAGAAAATGCCTCGAATAATGTCCTTCCTGTGTTTACTAGAGCTGGCTGAGTCAACGGAGAATAGCTCAGATCTGTCTTTACATGTTCTGTGAAATTCTGTATAAGCTTATGGCATGTGGGAAGAAAGTGAGTACATAGCTGTCTGTTTGGTGTTTCTGCGTAAGAGCTTCTGTTCCCAGAAAATATTGAAAAGGTCAGAGATGTGTGAAAAACTAAAGCAGTCAACTGAACTATTTCAGAATATCAACTATTCTGATAAAGTGTAGAACAGTTTCTGGTTTATGTGAATCATTTTGCACTTTCTTGGTGATACTTCCTGGTGTATCAGAGGGGATATCAGATTGTAGCCGATAGAAATGATTGTATATAGGCTTCAAAAAAACTAAATCCCACACCTCTGTAAAACACTGAAGTCATTCTGTCTTTAGTTTAAAATATTGAAGTGAATTCTACAGCTTTTAATGTACTGCTATATAAGTGTTAATCTGGATTTTATTCTACAAAACTTCAAAACTTTAAATGCCAGATGACTGTTGAACATCACCAACATGATCACAAAACAAACTGAAGTATTTGTATTTCTCCTCCATAAAAATATTAATTTTAATGTAATTTTAGGATGGCTCATTCTTCTGCATTTCTCTAAATCCTACTGCAAACAGAGTTGAATTGAAGTGTTATTATGAATTTCATTGCAGGCTGGTCTGGTTAATAGCCACTTCTGACTCAAACATGATGAAATGATCCCCTCAGATAGAGCTTACTCAGTTTATAATCAGTATTTGAAAATCACAATACAAAAATATGTTGGGAGATTTCACTCTTTTTAATTTTATTTATTGCTTTTCATGGTGAAAATGTACAGAATGCTTCACTTACACAGAGAAACAAGAAAGGGGAAAAAAAGCCAACAAAAAAGAGGAGTAGTTGTTTGGAAGAGAGAAAGGTGGGCAAAGAAGGGGAAGCACTGACCTTGTATCCCATTACATCAGATTCATTAGCTAGAGGTCTGACTGGCTCCCATCCAAGAGACACATGTGAGCCATCCTGTATCCACATAATATTGCTTGGTGCTTGGCTGGGAGCTGAGGAGAAAAAAATGACATGTACATAAATATATTTTTATAGGTTTTTTTAAAATTAAAAAAGTATTTCAATCTTTCATTACATTTACAACTGATTGTGTTAGCAGGCTCCCAACTCTCAACAATTCTTTTTTGCACCAGAATTGTAATTTAGTAGTTTGTGCTGTATTTATTCAGCCCACCCCATAAACTTCACAAAGTTTATGAACCTGAATTCTTTTCTCTCCCTTCTTTGTAAAAATTGTCTTGTTTTCTAGGAAAATAACCTTTGTTATGAATGCAAAGTCATATGAATTAATGTCTAAATATCAAAGCAAAGCCATGAATCAAAATATACATGATTCCCAGTTATTCTACATTCTTATTAAATGAAAACCCAAGAGGACAGAGGTTACTTTCTGAGTTCCTTTGAGCAGCAGTACTGAGATTACTTACGGGACTTCTTGGTTGCTGCATGGACAGCAGTGCTAGGTGGTCCATACCCTGCAGCGTTGTATGCTCTCACTGTTAGGTGATATAATGTGTTTCCTTCTAATCCTGTCAGCAGGATGGATGACTCATTTCCCTGAGTTTTGACCTTTTCTGCTGCTTCTTCCTGCTCCATGTCCTTCCAGTAACCAACCTGCCAACAGGTGACCAAATGAAGGATTAATACAGCACCTGGCAAGCTCATGCTTCCAGATGCTTATACGTGTTATCCTGTGGAGGGACATTTTGCCATTTCATGATCATCAGGCCCTTTTACAACATATGGGATTTGCAGACTAACCACAAACCATGCAGTGCTCACTTCTCTAAGATGGCAAGATTTGGAATATCATGGTATGACCTGAAGCACATTGAATAGCTGTGTACTGGCATGAGAAGATTTTACTACACGACAGAAGAGCTGAGGGTGAACTTTGGCAGGGAGAACTCATTGTTGGAGAACATTCAAGGAGAGCTCATCCTCTGGTAGGTTACCAGAATATGTACTTTCACCTTGGAAAGCTCTGACCTCATCAGTTAAGAAGTGTTGAGAGCAAAATTCCCTTCTTGGCCTGACTCAACTCAGAACCACAAGATATCTTATCAATGCAATGAATAGGAAATGACAGAACACCAAAGGAAATCTTTCAATCATCTGAAAAACCTTATCTGAAGAAAAATAAGGAAATAGATTCAGTCAGTTCTTGGGTATAAGCAGGTTTCTGGTAAATGCAGTTTTGATTGTAAGCTTCTGCCCCCCCTTTTCAGGCATAAAATGCCTAAATGACCTTTGGAAGTTCTAAATTCTTATTTATGGTATCTTCAGTTTATAATAACCTCGAAGAGGTTATAATGCTGAGCTGAGAATTTGACCAGCTTCTTTCCTCAGGGACTAAGTATTTGGAGGTCATAACTCATAACTGGAAAAAAGCAGTACTGTTTATTTTTAATGTATCTAGGTGACCTACACACGTAAGGTAATTCTCATGGGGTCCTATTTTCCCTAAGAGGAGATGCCACTACTGTGCCATTCAAAAACCTATACTCAGCTAATGCTGAGCTGAGAATTTGACCAGCTTCTTTCCTCAGGGACTAAGTATTTGGAGGTCATAACTCATAACTGGAAAAAAGCAGTACTGTTTATTTTTAATGTATCTAGGTGACCTACACACGTAAGGTAATTCTCATGGGGTCCTATTTTCCCTAAGAGGAGATGCCACTACTGTGCCATTCAAAAACCTATACTCAGCTGTGCTAGTTTGGGCTGGGGTAGAATTAAACTTTCTTCACATAGTACAGGGGGTTATAATGCTGAGCTGAGAATTTGACCAGCTTCTTTCCTCAGGGACTAAGTATTTGGAGGTCATAACTCATAACTGGAAAAAAGCAGTACTGTTTATTTTTAATGTATCTAGGTGACCTACACACGTAAGGTAATTCTCATGGGGTCCTATTTTCCCTAAGAGGAGATGCCACTACTGTGCCATTCAAAAACCTATACTCAGCTGTGCTAGTTTGGGCTGGGGTAGAATTAAACTTTCTTCACACTGGTTAGTACAGGGCTGTGTTTTGCATTTGTGCTGAACACAGGGTTGATAATATGGAGATGCTTTTGTTATTGCTGAGCAGTGTTTGCACAGAGACAAGCACAAAGCCTTTTCTGCTTTCCATACTGCCATGCTGGCAAGGAAGTTGGAGGTGCATGGGAGACTGGGAGGAGACATAGCCAGGACAGGTGACCCCAGCCGACCAAAGGGATGTTCCAGACACCATGGAGTTAGACTCAGCATCTAAAGCTGGGGGAAGAAGGTGGAAGCAGGGGACATTTGGAGTGATGGCATTTGTCTTCCCAAGTAACCGTTTTTCATGATGGAGCCCTGTTCTCTTGGAGGTTGCTGAACACCTCCTGCCCATGGGAAGCAGTGAATTAATTCCTTGCTCTGCTTTGCTTGCTTATGTGCCTTTTGACTTCCCCTATTAAACTGTCTTTATCTCAGCCCACAAGTTTTCTGGCTTTTAATCTTTTGTTTCTTTCCCCCATCCTACTGGTGGGGGAGGAGCTGAGTGGCTTGGTTGCTGGCTAGGTTTAAACCATGACAAGCTAACTGTTATTCATTTTGAGACTTACATTTATTCCACATTTTGACCTTTTCTGTAACGTTGGTTATTTTTTAATAAGTTTTTCATATTATATCTGGATAACTTTTCCTCTGAGACAAAGGTCACAGACAGTACAACACTCTTGTTAATGTATCCCAAAAAATGACAAACCAAAAAAATGAAGGGGTTCACAGGAAAATAAGACCAATAAGTACAATTCTGACCTTTTATAATTGCACTAGGACTGTCATAAAAAAATCTAAAAATGCATGGTTGGAAAAAAATATATTTGACAACCTGTCTTCACTTGAGTAAAGTGGCTCTGTTAACTTTAATCCAGGGTATATCAGTTTGTGCCAAAGTCCAGTCTTTCAATTGTAAAATTAAGGCAAATGTCTTTTTATGTGTGTGTGGTTGCATTATCTCATCTTAACATGCTGTTGCTTTAATTTTTAGAATATTTACACCTCAGTTCACAAATCTAGGTGCAGTCACAACCTGTTGCTGAAGAAATTTTGATTCACTGAGGAATTTTGATAGCTGAATGCTTGACCAAACCTATTGACATCTGAACACCTTGTCACATCTTTCTTGAAAAGGAAAAAGAATCAATAACCATTTATTCACACACTAGCATAGAACCTCCAATGCTTATCATCTCTTTGGCAGTCAGACTCCTTTCATTTCACTTCTGATACATCTTTACAAACTTGACACTACAGCCATGAGAACTGAACAGTATTAAGCACTGTATGAACAGGTTGTGAGAGTGACCCTGTGTCCTGGAAACCATGTCATCCAGATAGTGATGTCTGCTGAGTACCCAAGAGGAAGGAAAGTCAGGAAGGAAGATCAGGAAGGAAAAGTGACTTGACCAAGGTTACACAGGTGGACAGTAGCAGAGGTGGAAATGCAAGTGAAGTAGTGAAGTCCCTGTTCTAGAAAGCTGGGAGGAAAATTATAAATAACTCAACAGATCTCATTGTTTATTCACAGGACACACCATATCTCATGTTAATGCAGTGTTCAAGGCAATAGATAGCCCTCAGGTTTTGCATTGAAGCTTTTTTGATTTTAATATAAAGAAGTTGTGAAAACCTGATTTTCCAAATACTGGTGTTAGGGTTACATAACTATAATAATCTGATGAGTGTGGAAAAATGGCAGGAGCATAACTTGCCCCATTTGATATTTTTCATGTGTTTGGAATTGCTGACCACCACTGATTATATGGCATTATCAGTTTGGATACTATTTGTATTTTGTATGTGTCCAGTCTGCAAAAATAATCATGACACATTCCCTATCAGTTCTGCTGCACCACATGGCAAAGGTGTATTCTTGAATGAAAGAATATACTGTATTAAGCACCAAAAGCACAAAATGCAACTAGGCAATGTTTCTATGTCAGTTTCCTCTGTGCTTTAAAGTCCTTATGTATTCCATGATTTTAAAATTTCCCTTAAAGTTTTGCCAGGTAAGTTTGTTTTGGTATTTTGTGGTTCTTTTATTTTTGTGGGGTTTTGTGGGGGTTTATATTCTTTCATGGTAACACATGCATCTATCTGTTGATGGCCAAAGGAACTAAAAGAAGACATGGTTATAAAACACCAGAGAATTCCAATGATTGCTGACTGAAGTAGATAGTGCAGGAACTTAGATTGATTTGAACTGAAATGAAGATACTGCTGACATTTGAAAGTGCTGGACATATATCTTAAAACAGAGGGTTTACATATTTACACTTCTTTGTGCATGTTCATTCTTTAAAAGAAATCTTGTTATTTTCTGTAACTTTAATTTATACTTTTCAGAAGGGATTTACCACATGGAGCAGGTTTTCATTAATGATAACTTTGAATATTGATAATAGCATGAAGCATAAATCACAAAAGAGTAGCTCATATTTGAAAAATAAAAGAAAAAGTGGGGAAGAAAGAATTTGGTATGTTTGATGCATTCTTGTTTGTGAGGTTTTAAATTTTTGCTGGACTTTCTGTTGCCTTTCATTTAACCAAAGAATAGCAAGCTTTGATATCCATTCCAAGAAACCCATTATATGAGCTGGAGAGAATGCAAATAACTGAATAGAGGAGATACAGGAACATGCAACCTGCTTCGCCATGATCATGGGTTAAGTGGCAGTTATAAGTAAATCTTCATGCTAAAAATTTGCTTCTGTCTAAAATTTTTCAACCTCTGATAGTTAGAGACTACTTCCTTGAAATTTCAGGTTATAAGGTATCCTAGGCAATATTACTCTTTTTCCCAAGTTGGTTTCAAGGGTGTGGGTTCTTTGGCATAAATTAATCTGACCTTATTGCATCCACTCTTCACTATATTCGGTAAAGTCATTGTCTGGATACTCTTTCTGTTGATCACAGAAAATTAACACTGCAAATTAGACCTGTCAAGTAAGAGCCTAAATTGGTAGGATGAATTTAAGTGGATAAAACACACCAACTTTCCTGAGCTTTCTGAGTATTTATAAACATAAACAGCACTGTCATAATTGAAAATGGACTGGAAGAGATCTCAGAGAATAGAAAGTGCTAGAGGAGAAGGTGTGGTAGGCTGAAAGAACTGCTTCTAGCCCTGAAAAAAATCCACACTACTATTTGGATTTGCTAAAAACTATTTTAATTAGCATTATCAGAAAACCTCTAAGTTCCTTGAACTGGCACATGGAAGCCATGCAAATGTTGGTGCAATGGCAGAAGTGAGCACTTAGGACAGGAGAATAGGTGGCTTTTTTATTATTTCAAGATATTGGTGTTACTGTCCTTCAGAACAAGATGGCAGGTTCCTGCAAAAAGGTCAATCAACCTTAGTTCCTTCCCTCTCATGAAAATAATTGCTGACTGAAAAGAAGAAACAAAACACTGTTCAGGTACTCCTATGGTCTGGAGCAGCTTGCATCCTTCACCTCTTTCCTCAGATACTCCCTTCTTCCACGTGGTCTTGCAGACCCGTAGGATGGAAAGTGATATTGTACCTCAACCTTGAGGACCATCATCAAATACCTAGTCTAATTTTCTTATGAAAAATCTAATTATCTAAGTTTCTGATTGTAAGTAATAAAACCCCCAGACAGTTCATCATTCATTGGTAATTATAACAAACAATTCATGATGCGGACGTTGCTAAAGGTATTGCTCTCTTGACACCCTCATGAGGGATCTAGGATGTGATCCATACTTAAAGGCCATGAGAAACAGTAGCACTGCTCTGTTATAAACTTCTGCTTTTGGTCTTCAGGATTTTAGAGGGTTTTGAATCAGAATATGAGTGAATTTGTAGGCAAAATTGACTCGTATATAAAACCATCCAGTTGCTAATTTTGTGTTTGGGAAAATTCATTTATGCCAAAAGTGAAGTCTGGTAAATTGATATTCAGGCTAGGGAACCACCAGTTCCTCTTTCTTTCTGTCTTGCTTTACCAGGCTGTGGTATAAACATCCATATGCTCTACTTCACTAAATTAAAAACAAAATAAAGTTCCAGTACCATGTAAACAAAATTTCTCTTCCATTGTAAAAATAAAGTACACTTAAGAAACAGCAAAATATTGAGTATTTCTCTTTGAAAAGATATAATATAGTACAAACAAATTATGTTAAGCAATCCTCTCTGAAAATGACATTCAGGAGATTTTAATTTTTAACCCTTTTTTTTTTTGTTTCAAGTTGATCCTTTGATTATGTTAGTCAAACTCCTATCCCTTTGAGGAATTCCACTGGAAAAGACATGAGCTTTATGATCTGTACTTAAGTATTAGCCTTGTCTTTCTGGAAAAGGAAAAAAAAATCGCTTCTTTCCGAAAGTAATTCTTTCTGTTTTCCTTACTTACCTGTAGTCAGTGACAAAGAAAATATTGCCTAGGGTTCAAATAGATTTTATAACCTTCAGCTTATGGATTCCAAACAATAAGTTTGAACAATACACTATATTTTTCTAGAAGGCTGACAAAGTTTTCGGGCCACTTCTACATTATCAGTCTGTAGCTGGCATGTATTTACTAAGGTCAGGCAGACAGCTGACAAACCTGTACTGAAGTCAGGAATAATATGTGCTTTGGAAGATGCAAATGAGTACAGCAAACCTTGCATAAAACTCATGTGACATAACACTGCCTTTCAAGGATGACAATGTGAAATTGGACAAGTCACTTTGCCTTTCATTACTTCTTAGTACAAAGTGCAAACAGGGCTGGAGTGAAAGTGGGTCACTGTGAACTTGTCCATATGGAGTAAATATTCTGTCATCTTTGTTGATTACACCCCAAACATTCAACTGTTAAGGAAATAGCTGCCCCTTTTATAATGCTTTTGCTAAAAGGCCAGAAATGTGAAGACTGTGTAAGGTGGTTGTCACTGCTGTGGTGGCTGCAGGCAGAATATGAATTGAGCCATGAAAACAAAGTGGCTAGTTTGATTGTTTTGCATTCAGTTTGAATTGAAGGCAACATTTTGCTTGTGGTCCACAATAATTCTCTTATTAGGAAATAATTGTTGGAAAAAAGATTAATAATTCATTTTTTTATCAAAGTCACTGGATTTCTGTACGTTATCTATTTGCTATTTGTGTATTAAGGGAGTACTACAGGCTTTCTTTTACCCTTATGATGAACTTTCAGAATCAGTTTTGAAATTTAAAAAATGTTCACAGAAACTGAAGAAAGTGAATCATATGAAAAGCATAAAGCTGTTCTGTACTTTCGGGGTTGGGGTTATTTTTGGGAGGGGGATTTTAGCCCCACTGTCGTGCTATACAGACTCCTTTCCTTTTTGCACTGAGGAGATGCTTTGAAGAGAGACTGACAGTTGTGTTAGCAAAATCTGGATTGAGAGCATGGATTTAGTGTTCCTAAGTGAACAATCTAGTGCACTGACTCACCGTACTGATCCTCGAAGTCATTATCTCATTTTTGATGAAATACTTCCCAAAAATGGAATGGAAAAGATCTAGCAATACTGTCCTCAGATTGTGTTCTATTTTGCCAAATTATGCAGGAGAGCAACATTTACTTTACTGTTTATTGAATAAGTGCCTCTCTGATTATAACTATTCCTGGGAATGAAGACAGGCAAGAGAAAACTACTCCCTGAAAGATTTGTCTGTCAGAAAGCAGGCAGAGAAATTCTTGCTAAATGAACAGAGGGAAAAGGTGGGGTGGGGAGTGGGGGGTGTTGGGAGCAAAAAGAATCCTCCTCTTCCTAGATCAAAGTAGTCTCTTAGAAGCCTCCTCTAATTCCTTCATGGAAGGAGCAGTCAAGTATTTTTATCTTTTGGGTTTTTGTAACATCAACTGCACGTCCCTGGCTTGAAATATTTACTCTGTAATCTTCATGCTAGAATACTAAAATTGGCATACAGCAGAGTAAGGAGCCAAATTATTAATAAGGTTCACTGTTATAACTCTTGTTGTATCAATAAGCATTTTCAAATTCATTCTTGAGAAATCCATGAGAATTATAGAGCAAGCAAACATTACTGTTTGTGTCAGAGTATGCTAAACTCCAAAGGTCTAAACACTTTCCAAGTGAGGAAAACCACCTCTGATTCAAAGAAAGCCCAACGCCCTACCTGTAACAGCCATCTATTGCTAGGACATATCTGCAGAGCTAAGGGAAATATTATGGGACAAACAGGTAAATGCAAAATACATTCAAGTTTTGAAATAGTGTTTAATTTTAGAAAAAAAATCTACTTTTCATTTTAAAACATGTAAAGCAAAATTAATAGAACATTTTGAAAATGACGATAAGAGTGAAAATAGCAGGTGTAATTTAAAAGATGTTAAGATATCTGAGAAAGAATAACAAAACAGCCACCTTTCTGAAGAGAATAAAGACAGAGTGCAGCAAGTAAGTTACTTCAGATGATAAAAGTCTGGCCTCAAGACTGAAGTCGGGTTTGTAGCAAGTGGAACACTTTGACATGGAGAGGGTTAGCATTTGCAAGGTGAATATCATCTCTATCAAGTACATTTTTTTTCCTCTTATAGATAGAAGGTCTCAAGGTAAGACGGTCAGATATCACTTCCGCTGCATGAAGCAAGCCATGTGCAAAGGGATAAAACATGTTTGACAAAAGGAAGGAGTGGGAGCAAAGAACAATGAAAGAGAATGGACAGAGGGTTTGCAGAGTTCAGCATGGAGATGTAGATGGAAAAGACACCTGGACAAATATAAGACATGAGGGGACATGCCATAGTGACAGCCTGTTTGGACTGTGCTGGATAGTAATGCAGATATTGGTATCTGAGGTATCAAGAGGCTACAGCAAAAATGTAAAAAAATGCTAACTGGCTGTGTCTAAATGGGGTAAATGTGCTGTCCTGGCCATGGCTGCCCAGTCTGAGGCTGAGCTGGAGAACGTGTTGGCTCTAGTGCTGCCAGGACACTTTTGTTTCCTTCCAAAGGCCATCAGTGATGATCACCAGATCCTGGGTTTGTCTGGATATGCTGCTAGTAGGTCAGAAGATATCTTTAGACACCCATAAGATTGGTGTCTACCACAGACCTACATGTTTTCCCTGTTTTCAGTGTTACTGTAGAGAACCAGGAAAGAGTCAGCACTCTAAAGGGCTAAAGCAGATCAAACAACCTGCATCCCAAAATCAGTAAAGTGGATTTAGCTGGACTATTTAATGAGGATCATCACAGCCTGATCCACAAGGTCAGGATGAGCTGTGGCAGCCCCAAAGGATAGATAGGTTTAGTACTAGATCTGATCTGTTCCCAGAGGCTTGGATTGTAAACTCCCAACTATATCCAAAAGGTCTGTTGCAAGGGCTGGTTCTCTTTCCCAAGTCAGGAAGGGTTGTCTCTAAGCAGAGCTTTATTTATGGACTGTATAGCTGCTACTTCCCCTCCTGACATCCCACCGTTATGGTCTGCCCAGCAGATGTCCCTCAGCTACTGTGGGATGAGAGCACAGGGATGCAGAGGCTCTCTCTGCTTTCTCTGTGTTGATTGCTGTCAGTAAATAACAAGTTTGAACTGGTTGCTTCGAGCTGGAAACAGTCAATACCTAATTTTCCCCAGCCTGTGAACGATGCATGCTGGGTCACTTGCAGTTCTTTCAGCTCTTTTTGAAGTGACAAAGAGATGTTATAAGAACTGGTGTTGAATAGTTTTCAAACACAAATAAATAAAAGATGTTCTGGTGCTACAGCTGTGACCGTTGTTCTACAGCTAGTCTTATGTATTCTAAACCGAGCATAATCTCTATTGAAGTTTCACTATGGCACATGATAACAGAACGCAATGCTAGCAAAAGCAACAAGACTTCTCATTATGATATTCTGTGTTCATACCTCAAATCCCTGTGGTCTTCCTAGACTTTCTTTAATATGTTTCCACGCAACAAGAATCTCTGATACAGACAAACTCGTAGCTTTGACATCGATGGGAGCAGCAGTGGGTTCTGTATTAAGAAAAATTGAAACAATAAACCTCCACTGTAACAGCTTGTATTTATCAAAAACACTCCATCTGAAACTGTCATTTACTTCCTTTATTCTACCTTAATACTCACAAGAAGGTATGACACTGAGAGGAACATGAAAAACTGAACAAGATGAAGAGATTATTATTGTTGTATTTCTTTATTTGTGTCATGCTACATCAATATCTCATCACTGATGATAGGTGCAGCAAACTGTGAAAGAATCTCGTCTGTGTTTTTTCAAAAAAAACTTTAATATTTGTATATGTGTCCCCTGCCTCTGCACACCCCTTTAATAGCCCTAACTTCAGCAGTAAATGGAGCATTCATTCTATTTGTGGCTTTTTAGTGCCATTCTGTCAGCTCAGGATGAGCAATACATTGCTGGGGTGCTCAGTCAGTCCTGCCCTGGGGTGATACTGAGTAAGAAGTGATAGCCAGTGCTGTAGTGAAAAGCTACGTAAAAGAAATTTTTAAGGACTATATTATTATGTCCTTGAAGTCACAGGCACCAGTGTTTGGGATGTGCCACCTTCTCTCTACTGTGCAGCATTTTACTGTTTTAGGCCTGGGATGCACATTTTTATAAAGAAGGCACTGAGACCTAGGGTTTGTCCCCCTGGTTACTCGTGTTGTTACTGTTGGCCCTATGTCCATGTTTCTATCTCCGTGCTATTCTTAGGACACTTAGCAGTCCTGACCTCCTGATTATTTGAAGCAGACAACCCTTCCTGCCCTTCAGCCAGGGCAGGTGTCCTTTGGCACTGGGGTATGGCCAGGGTGCTCACTGGAACCATGGGGCTGTAGGATGCTTTATAAACCACACATGCTCAATGGTGTTGCCACAGGCATGTTTGGCTTTGCACTCTCACATCATTGAACACTTCATAGAGGTCTGACTTCTTTCAGTGGTTGGGAAGTTGGGTAAAAAGTCCCTAGAGACTTGCCACGACAGTACATTGAGCATACCACCAACCGTTTGTATCACCAGTTAGTGCACTGGGAATGACAAGTGTCCAAAAACTCTCACAAATGAAACTGAGACATGAGTTAAAGAAATATTTTGGATCTTCTGCTTTATTACCTAAATATTACTGAAAATTTGCTTAAGACATACAGTGGAGACAAGACTTGAACACAGACTGAAATGCACAGTAGTGGCATTTTTCCACCTTTCTGGTGTAGTTCACTTGCTCAGCAAAAAGGGGAATTCACATTCCCCTACAGTCTCACAGCCTGCAATTTCTGCCTTGGCCTAATGTTCCTCATTACATTTCTAATGTGTTGATCTGCTCCTGAAGGGCAGGCAGAGGTCCTGGCTTTTATGTTATAGGGAGACACATCAAAGAGCTTTCTGAAAAATGTTTTTTTTTGAGACTCATTTAACAGGGTTACAGTTACCGAACAGCCTAAGATAAAATTATCTATTTATTTTCTCAGTGATCAAACTGCCTAATATGTAAGATAACTAATATCAGTCTTGACTCATTATCTACCCTTTCTCTGATCACGGTCCTGGCTTTTATGTTATAGGGAGACACATCAAAGAGCTTTCTGAAAAATGTTTTTTTTTGAGACTCATTTAACAGGGTTACAGTTACCGAACAGCCTAAGATAAAATTATCTATTTATTTTCTCAGTGATCAAACTGCCTAATATGTAAGATAACTAATATCAGTCTTGACTCATTATCTACCCTTTCTCTGATCACACTGAAGGCATTGGCACAGCTTTCACCTTTTCTCTGACATGGCTTGTACAAAGTTTTCATCCTTTTTCATGCCAGATTTTTAATGTTTCCAGCTCTTTTTTGATCTCCTTTTTTATTTACTTCTGAAGAAAAGAAGCATTTCTGATGTCATGCAAAATGTTGCTTGCCAGTGAGTATCACTAATAAGTATAAAATATGTATGAACTATTCAGGTAACAAAGAATAAAAAAAATATCTCCAGGAATAAGGGAAATGATCTTTTGAATTCAGTACTGAAAGAATTGTGCTATGAAGAAATATATTCCTCATAATATGATTTTCTGTTCAATAGTTACATCCTGCTTTCTATTTTATGTACTACTAAGATTTGTGTGGTAAAAGCTATTTTCTAGTTTTTGCATTACTGAAGCAATTACCTTGTCAGAAAAGATTGCAGTGGGATAAATAATTTGAGATGTACAAAAAACATTGGTTGCCAGTCTTTACATTTTCTATAAATGTGGGTATAATTTCTTTTTCATAGCATTCACTAGCAGTGGTTTATATATTGTTTGGAATAGAAATACAGAGTATTTTCTGATATTTTTAAAAATTGTTTTCAACAAATGGAGCAGAAATAGTTTGGGATTTTTTATGTGAATAAAATGTATTCCTTACATATTCAGAAATAACTCACTGCAGTTTCACTTGTATTAGACATTGAGAATGGAAGTGTTCAGCAGAAGAACAGAAATTATATATTTGGAAATGAGATATATTATGACTGTCTGAAAGTTTTTGGAGACTAAATAGCATTTTTTATTGATTCAGATAAGATGAGGACCATATAATTTCTTATGATATAATACAGTCTGTGGTTCACTCCAATGTCATGCTTTATTCTCTGTATCTAAAACTAATGATAAGTTTGACAGGTTCATTAGCTTTTTCTGTTATGGTCACTGATGTTATAATCATATTATTTTCTTCATATCTTGCCATTATGCTAAACCTATAGGTGTCTGCCAAAGTGCCTAAGGTCATACTTCTTGGAAAAAGGACCAATACCTTTAATAGTCCCTTTAATATTCCCTGTTTGAATTAAAGAAGCAGCATGGTAAAGTCTCATAAGGCTGTGTGCACTGTCAATGAAACATTGTCTTTCCATGTGCTGCAAACACACTCTAAGTCAACATGATCAATATGTAGGTCTTTGGGATGGCTGCAATAAGGATATGGATTTACACTAATTGCATTGATCTAATGTTCAGAGAGGGAACCCTGAATTTTGCTATGGAAAATAAATAACGAACAATTAATTATTAATTCTTACTGTGTTTTCCATAGTTATAATTGCAAATGGATCTGTTTTTCTGAGATAGTAATTCTTGAAAGATTTCCACATGATCTAACGTAAAAAGTGTGTGCGAGAGCCTATTCAAGTTTATGTTTTAACTCTCCTGTGGAACAGAGCCTCAGTCAGAACTCCTCAACCACTCAATATCTGTTCAGTTCTCATTTTGCCTCCAAAAAGGATTTTTACATAGTACTCTAATTCAAAGTCTGATCCCTTATTTGAAGCTAAAAACCTCAGTACGGGTAATTGCACTATGACTGCAGGCAGTTTGATATAGTTGAGATTTTGGGATTTCAGCAAGGACCCGTTTCTGTGATGATGTCCCTCTGTGTAAAAATCCACAAGAGACCTATCAGAAGGAAAATCAGGACAAGTCAACCCTCTTGTGTCAACCTGTAGGTAAAGAAAGTGGTAACATTTTTTCCCTCGCTAGAAATAGCTATACGGACTATCTTCCAAATTAAGGCACTTTCAGCAAACATTATCCATTCCTGAAAAAAGCCAAGAGATGGTCTGCTGAGCTCCTCCTCTCAGCCTGTTTGATGTGTGTCCTGAGTTTGGGGACTCCACCAGGTCTGTGGTGACATGGCTGCCTTCAGGATATAAAACTTGCTCCAAAACCTTGTTCTAGAAAGAGAAAAATATATCTAATTTCCAAAACACCAGAAATGTGATTACTCTTTCCTGGACAGGCCCTTGGATTTCTCACTTCTCATCAAGTCCTTTTTATTTTCACTTTCTCTCTGACTAGTGTCTTTGCAGAGGACTTTAAAACAGCGAAAAATTAGAAGGAAAAGAGCAAGCAGTGAAGACCTCTGCCCTGTACCTTTTTTTTAAAGTGCTGAAACACTTGTCAGGTAGAACATTTGAAGCCTGCTCCTGTAATGATGCTCTCCTGCATACTTGCTCACAGTATACGTTGTGCTGTGGCTCTCCCTTTCCCATGGAATAACACAGATTTATTACACAGCAAAGGGTCACCTTGGAATACTGAGCTGCCTTATTCCATGAAGGCTTTACCAGAGCAGTGTTGCCATCTTCACGAATACAAATGGTTCTTTTCCACCAAGTGATGTGGCAGCCAGAGTCATCCTCGGGATGTGACGAGGAGATGTGCCCATTATACTGATTGCACATCTGCTTTCCCATGGGGGCTAGAGGCATTGATCGGAGGAGTGCTTAATAAACTCTTACATGTCAGGATTGTGATTTCATTCTTTAAAAAATTACTGGAGACAGCTCTAGATGAACTTTTACAGGACCTCTCCAGAGGGATCCTCTCAGAGAAACAGGAAATAACCCACTGTAGTTTACAGGTAATCTGCCAATTTATTAGTTTTCAGGTTCACCTAAACCCCAAGTAGCTCAGCTTTAGCTATGAAATGAACCATAGGACTTCGCTTCATGAATGTAAGATTTTAATTAAAGACATAGAAGTTGTATTTAAAAGTGTGTAATTGCACATTCTTACCTGCAAATGAAAAGAAAAGGGTAATTTATTTATCTAAATTAGCACTCTGGGCAACAAGTAAGAGAAGATGGGCCTAACCAGAGCAATTCTTCACTCTGCAGTGTCTTGCTTAATATCACATCCACTAGCTGGCCTGATGCAAACTAAACGTTAAGGAGAAACAAAATTGTAAAGGCTGCTCTATGGTCCTCTGCCTTTCAGATAACTGAGACCTTTGGATCTCCATTGGCTCAAAGCAAGAACAAAAGCTCTGTGCAGTATCATTGCATCTTGAATGTATTATGGAAGTGCATCTGGGGCCCCTTGGGAGGTCTTAAACAGCTTGTCTGAGTGTCTTCAGGCTTTACCTTGTATTGCTTAGGGCTCTCTATTTCATATATTGAAGTTTTTAGTAGTATTCGGTACTCTATCAAAATTATAGAGCTTTCAATTGTTGTGGAGATAATTCCATCAGGTGCCTGAAGGAGACGATAGATACTGAAAGGAACAGAACTGATCCTGTATCAACCATTGTGGCAATCATTAAAAAGAAATCCATTTATAAAAGACATAACTCATCTTGAAACCAGTTGGGTTCCATCTTTCTCCCAGAAGCTTAATTCTATTCTATTATTTCTATTTCCTTTTATATTCTCATCTAGTTATGTATTGGACTCTGATTCATATTTATTCTTGAGCTTTTAGGCTGCATCTATACTTGAAAACTAAGTGGAGACAGAGGCAAGGCACCGGCCTGAGCATGACGTTACATCATTAGCATGAACCGTGGTGAAGTACTGACTCTGGGTAACTACTGCTGCCCCAAAATGTGATAGTTGTGTCACAATGATGCCCTAATGCAAATTTAAAGATTTGAGTCTTTCTTGCATGTAGGTTCTACCTATTAGGTTCCCATTTTGTAATGGATCAGCTTGTTACCATTCCTTCTGTACTTGACCTAGCACTTATATGTCATTACTTTTCCTCTAGTTCACATTTTTTTCTGTATGTTGGTGAGACCCTTCCCTGTATTTCATAACCAGCTCTTCTATTAACATTATGAATATTAAATATATATGATCTAAGACTGATCCTTAAGTAATTCTGCCAGCAGCCTTCGAAGCCTTTTGCAAGTCAGGTGGTAAACGTATTTTTCTGCACTTACATAGAATTTTTTTTTTTCTTGAATGTTTAGCTAAAATCTATTTTTGCCAACTGTTCATTGTCTTTATTATCTTGGGATGAGAAAGATCTTGCCTCAGGATTTTGACCTTTGGGACTAGCTCTCACCATTCATGGCAGTCACAAATAGAAAAACAGATTAAATTTCATTTATGGTACATTTCAATAGCAAATTCTGTGTTAATTTGGAAAGGGTTGAATTTCTGAGCACTTGACAATATCAGAAATTTTCGCTACATATTAAAAAATTTACAGACTTTCTTATTAGCTATCCTGTCTATGCCATCTTTATTAAAAAAAAATTATAAAGTATTTCATTATTGTTGGTCCATTCCTTCATTGTCTTTAATGGCAATACCTTATTTACTTCACTTTTTCCTGCCTTATGTACTTTCCTAACTTACAAAAAAAATAACCTTAATTTTTGTCTATACTTGTGTCATTTTTATAATTTTCATTATTTGCATTTTATCATATATACTTTTTACTTATTCTGAATATCTTTTAGTGGGTATATCTCTAGATTTAATGTGCTGTCTTAGAAAAGTACAATTTTTTGCAGTATAAACATCAAATAGATTTTACAACCTTGGCTCAGAGACAAACCAAAATGCATTAATTTCTAATCTCAACTGTTAATTCCAGTTTATAAAAATATTTCCTGCTATGTTCCATTGTTATTTGCTATGATCAGCTTTTCTATAGATCTTCTGGTTCCAGCCAGGACAGGGTTAACATTTGCAGCAGCACACTAGCACCCTGGAGTTATTCTATACCACCTCAGGCCATGCAGAGGGGACTGAAGGAGTGGGGTATACCCTGGTTCTGGTGCTGGTTTGGTTGGTGTGTGCGGACTGGCACCATCAGGTTCCATATGGAGAGAGGTCATCTGTCTGGAGGATTTCAGTGAAAACACTAAATTGGGGAATACCACTCCTAAACCAGGACAGCCTGATTTGGTGCCCAAAGTGGGGCTGTGTTTCCACCCCTGGGGCAATCAGTTCCAGGTGTATTGGACACCCCTCCAGGTGAAAGCAAACTGGCCTGCACTCTGCTGCCAAAGGAATGGAGAAAAATGCACTGGCTGATGGTGGCGCCACTTTGCTGCCTTTGACTTCAGTTCATACTGAAGTTCCAGCATGTCTGGAACAGCAGCACCCAGATCTGGCATGACTTCATTCCGGCCACGATAGTCTACTGTCAGGCTCCACTCTCGATTGGACTTACGCACTAGCCATAAAGGATTATGAAAGGGTGACCTAGACTTGTTGACAGCTCCCTGGCTCTCCAGGTCACGAATTATCTTATGGATGGGAAACATTGTGTCTCGGGTGGTGCAGTATTGCCAACAGTGTACTGTTGTGGTAGCAATTAGGACCTGCTGTTCTTCAACCATCAACAGTTCCACAGCAGAAGGGTCTTCTGAGAGACCAGGCAAGGTATTCAGTTGTTTACTTTCCCCTTTCTCTGCAGCAACTATCCCAAAAGCCCAATGATGCCCTTTTGGATCCCTGATATATCCTCTCCTGAGGTAATCTAAGCCAAGGATGCACGAAGCCTCTGGACAATGGGTTGTTTTCGCCATTTGTTCCCAGTTAGGTTCACTTCAGCTTCCAGTACTGTCAACTGTTGGGATTCCCCTGTTACCCTAGAAATACTGACAGATTCTGCCCCACTATCACTTGATGACATCAGGGTACACTGTATGCCAGTGTCAACTAAAGCCTTAAATTCTTGTGGGTCTGATAAGCCAGGCCATTAGATCCACAGACCAATAGATTGTCTCTTTCTTCCACCTGGATGGAGGCAGGGTTCCCCTAGTCCTGGCCATGGTACGTGTTGCTTATTGCTTGTAAATATGAACTAGATGTCCCTTCAAGAGGATTGGAAGGATCACCAGCCCTGCCATTGTGTCTGAGAACTTGCCCACTGGAAACGGGAGCAGCAGCTATCCTTGAAAAATTTCCTGCAGTGGTTGTTCTTCCTTTCAGCTCTCATACCCATGCTGCTAGAGCAGAGGTGGGTTTTCCATCCCACTTCTTCATGTCTTCCTCATGGTTGCACAGGAAAACCCACAGGGTACCCCATGGTGTGCACTTTCTCTCTTGAGCAGGGGGACACTTGCTCCTAATAGTAGAGACTCTGATCTGCACTGGCAGGACACAGAACATTTCCTCTCATCGTCCTCTTTGAATTGCTGTTTCTCCAGAGGTGAAACACAGGCCCATAGGGAGAAAGGGGAGACATTTTCTTCTTATTGCCTGAGCTGGATAATCAGATCATCCACTGTATGTTCTTCTTTCCATGTCGTCACTGCCAATGAGTTAGCACATGTTGACGGTGCTTGCCATAGAAACTTCTGCCACATGTATCGTGTACACAGGATTTATAGAGGCCTTCTCACAATTAATGTACCACTTTAATAGGGTCCTGTAGTTGCTCAGGGGTGGATTCCCAAACCATTGGAGAAAAGAAGTGCTCCAAATACTGGCCCATATCCTCCCACATTCCATGCCACTCATGACTCTCCACCCTCAGGGTAGGTCTCTGAACAACTCTCCTAAAAATGTTTATTGTAACCCTAAACATGGTTTGGACTACACCGAGGAGACTTGGCAGACATAGCACCAAGAGCACACTTTCCTTAACATCCAAAGAAAATTCAAAATTCTCAAGAGATGTTGTAATAAGCCTGAAGGAGGAAAAGGGGGTGAAAAGCTGGGGAAAATCATTCTCCTCTGCTCTTCCCATGGAGTAGGCACGATTATCAACGAATTCCCAGAGGAGGCCCCCAAGGTAAGAGCAGGAGGGCAACACAGAATACACAGACCAAATGACCCTCATTGTGCTTGATGTTATCCTGTCAAATGTTGGTATCACACAGAAGAACAACAAACCAATCCTCAAACCCCTCCCTGCTCTGAAAAAGAGCACCTCGAGAAGCACGTTGTTCAGATACCTGAGTACATACAGAATGAGGTACCACAACCACGTGAACAGACTAAACAACATTGTGACCAGTGGCTCTGGACATAATACAGCAACTGCTTATAGCATGTTAGTTTCCAACCTGCTCTGGTCAGATCTATTGTTACCTCCACCCTTTGAGCCCCACGCTGAGCACCAAATAAGACTGTCATTGTTTAGGAATGGTATTCCCCAATCTAGGGTTTCTGCTGAAACCCCCCAGACCATGCGCAGCTCGCTCATTCCCTCACCCTCTCCTCCTGCAGTAGGATGGAGGGAATTGGAACAAAAGGTGAAGATCACGCGTTGAGATAAGAACAATTCACTAAGAAACAGCAATGATGCAAGAAAATGAACAGTAACAACTATATTAATAACAGAGTGTGCAAGACAGACCAATGACTCACTCTTGATCGCTCACCACGCAGAACCCGGCGCTGCCCCAATGCACACACCCAACCGAACCAGCGCTGCAACACTGGCCACTGCCCCCTCCACCTCCTCCGTATGGCCTTAGGTGGTATAGAATAAATTCAGGGTCTTAGTGTGACGTGCCTGTCTGCTGCAAAAGTTAACCCTGTCCTGCCTGGAACCAGGACAATAGTGTCTTTATTCAACAGAACAAGGCTATTGTACCATTGTTTCTTCTCACTTAGTAGTGGATAAAGAACCTGCTAATTAGCACTAGGTGGTATAGAATAAATTCAGGGTCTTAGTGTGACGTGCCTGTCTGCTGCAAAAGTTAACCCTGTCCTGCCTGGAACCAGGACAATAGTGTCTTTATTCAACAGAACAAGGCTATTGTACCATTGTTTCTTCTCACTTAGTAGTGGATAAAGAACCTGCTAATTAGCACAGGCTGGGAGAAGAACTCATTGAGAGCAGTCCTGAGGAGAAGGCCTTGGGAGTTCCCCCAGATGAAAGCTTGGACATGAGCCAGTAATGTATGCCTGCAGCCCACAAAGCCAACCACATCCTGAGCTGCATCAGAAGCAGCATGGCCAGCAGCTCAAGGGAGGTGATTCTCCCCCTCTACTCTGCCATGTGAGACCCCACCTGGAGTGCTCCGTCCAGCTCAAGGGTCCTCAGAAAGATATGGACCTGATGAAGCAAGTCCAGAAGACAGCTAGAGCACCTCTGCTATGAAGACAGGCTGAGATATTTAGGGTTGTTGAGCCTGGAGAAAACTCTGGGGAGTGTGTCTATCAGTCTTCTAGTGCTTAAAGGAAGCTCATAAGAAAGGGAAAGTGACTTTTTTACAAGGCAGACAGTGACAGGGCAAGGGGGAATAGTTTTAAACTAAAAGAGGAGAGATTTAGATTAGTTAAAAAAAATAATTAATGTGAGGGTAGTGAGACACTGGAACAGGTTGCCCAGAGAAGTTGTGAATGCCACATCCCTGGAAGTGTTCAAGGCCAGGTTGGATGGGACTTTGAGTGACCTGTTCTGTGGCAGGTTCTCTGCCCATGGCAGGGTGTGCTGAAACTTGATGATCTTTCAAGTCCCTTCCAATCCAAACCATTCTATGATTCTGAATTAATAGAGGTAAAGATGATCCCCTCTTTTAGTTATGAAAAAGTGCCCAGTGTTTTGGTCAAGTTTTCTGAGTTCCTTTACTCAGAAGGTAATGTTTTAAGCCTTTTGCATTGGCCAGAATCACTTTATGTAATCAGAGGACAGTCTGTTGTGTTCACTGGGGGAAACGCCTTACTCAATACCACCTGTCAAGCTGCTTGCCTAAGAACAGCTCAGAGCTACCACAAATGGGCTTTGAATGTGGATTAGAGAGCACACAGTATGTAGTCACAGAGAAAAAAGAGATGCATTCATTCTTAAGAAAGATGAAATATTTTCATGGTCTTTCTGTCCTGTGAAAACTCTTGTTTTCCAACAGTGTGCTTAGCAGAGGCAACACGTTATATACTTCTTTAGACAAATTTGTGGCACCATTAAATAACTGTAGATCCATTTGTATGTGTGCAAAAACTTTTAATATGTAACATAAAATTTCCTTAACTCTTAATTTTGTCCTAGGCCTTTATTCTAGATGTTTACTAAGCAGCGACTTGAGTGTGTGATGAAAAGCAAATAAGTTAAGGGTTTGCTGGATTCACCCTAGGACCATAATATATTGTACTGTCAATCTTTATTTTATATCTACTCTTCAACAGGAATCCTTGAAAAATTGTGCCTTCAGTTGTTTAGCTCCTTAAGTGTGACAGTTCATACCTCTTTCAAAAGCAGTTCCCCATTTTCATAGCAACCTGTAATGTCTACTGTCCTCAGTCTCCATATTACCCATAATTTAGCTGTAATAAACTGTTTGATTACTCCTTTAAATTTTCACCTAGGATTATTCTGGAGAAAAGATTTATATAAATTAATTTTGTATTATATTGTCACAGTGTCCCATATTTTTCTTGAAATATAAGACTTGCAAAATATTTAGGCCCATGGAATTCCTCTTATCAAAAAGTCTAATGTACAGGCACATACAGAGATTGAATTAGCAAAGTTAGGATGGGTAGGTGCTTTCAAGTAATTGAATTATAATCAGAAAAGTTGGGTTCTAGAGAAAGTTATTTTTAATCATTTTATTAAGATCATTTTCAAAGTCATATTTTAAAAGAAATTAGAGAAAAAAAAGATATACTACTGATTATTCCATTCCAGACTTGTCCAAATAACAAGCAAAGGACCACTTATTGCAATTCAACATTTAGCTTTTTTTAAAATAGCTTTTGTTATTAAAAAAAATCCATTAAGATTTTGCCTCCCTTCCTTTGCAAAACTCTATTTGTGTTGAACTTTCTGATTAGAGTACGAATTATTAAAAAATAAAAACATCACCTTCGGTCTCACAGTATCCATTTCCACTGCAGAACAGGGAAGTCAGCTGTACAATTTCCAAGTTGTACTGGGCAATTTTTACATTTGAAAATGCAATATTTTAATAAAAATATGAGCACTTGGTAATGTTGATTCAACAAGTGTAACACAAACAAATTACTGGAACTGCTTTTAGAAAAAACAGTATCTCCAACCTCTGTTATTACTGTGGGAGAACAGTGGTAGACACTTTCTGCTACATCATGACTCCAAAATTACTCATTTATTATGGGTTACTGCAGAATCACATTTAAAGTTCTCCAGCTTCACATGAAATACCATTATTTTCACACTGGTTTTTGTTTTTTTTGTAGAGAGAGTATAACATGAAATACCATTATTTTCACACTGGGTTTTTTTTTTTTTGTAGAGAGAGCATGAAATTCCTCCCATCTGTACTAGGACTGCTTATTTTAGCCTTTTGATAGAAGACAGTTGGATAACTTAAGATAGTATAATAAACAAAAAGTGAATATTCTTGTGGATAGCATTTATTTTCTTCTTGTGTGTATTAGTATAATAAACAAAAAGTGAATATTCCTGTGGATAGCATTTATTTTATTTTTGTGTGTATGGAAATTTCCATACACTGGTTCCTGTCAGAACAGAACAACTTATCTTACTGGAAAAAATTAGTCTTGGTTATTGGTTGGTTTGGTTTTTTTCCCCACAAAATATTCTTGAGAATTTGTAGCAGTTCTCAAATTTTCCCCACAAAATATTGTTGAGAATTTGTAGCAGTTCTCAACCAAATTTCTCAAGAAATATTTTTCCTTTGTTCTTCTGAGCTGTTCTTATAATTCACATTGAATATTGGGACATTCATTTAAAGTCAGATCTTTTATACTAATGAAATAAAAAAGAGCAAAAATAAAAAATGAATAAAAATAAGAGCCAAATTTATTTCTGTGCAATTTTAGTATCCATTAATCAGGAAATGAACAGTCATAAGTGAATTTATTTAGTCTTTGAGCTGCTGCCTGATTAACCCATCAAATAAAGGATCATGAATCTTAGAAATGTTAGAAAATATAATAATTTCTTTGTTCATTGTTAGAGAAGCCCAGCCTAAAGTTATGACTACAGTTTTCATATTAAGGATGAATCTTCATTAAAAGAGGGTTTTATTTTTTTATTAGGACTAATGTGGCTTGAAGTGTATTCCTAAACTTTGTCATTTGCTTTCTAGGTAACCCTGCCAATTAGTTCACCTCCTTCTCTGCATAACATGTTTAATGTTCTTTAGCACTTGTACAAAGAAATGTGATATTTAAGATTGAAAAAGCATAGTAAAAGAAGACATATAAAAATAGCTTAATATAGTTCTCAATATGCAATTTAACTTCGTGTTGAACTCACCTCCTTCGGCTGAGCAGATGACCACAATAGGGCTGAAGGGACCATCTCCTTTGTTGTTGTAAACACCAACTTTCACCTCAAAAGGAGTCAGAGGTGGCACACTTTCATCTCTGTAGATGAACTTTGAAGCATCTGAAGATGTCACCATTTTTTCCTTCCAACCACGTGTTCCATTGGGTCTGAAGGCTACAATATATCCAAATCCTTCTCCACTCTGAAACTCTTCTGACACTGGCTGAAAAATTAAGTTCAGGTAATTATCAGAAATGGTTTTACTAATTTAGAAAGCAGTCAGTCATCGGCTGATCATGATCTGGCTGCTTGTGTGAGGGTGATCACTTACAGTTACATTATAGGATTTTACTTACCATACCTGTTTAAGTAAATTGTTCTAATAGGGACAATTGTTTCAAAAGAGGAATATTGTAAGAAGGTTTCCTCACCTAATCACCATAGTCAGGTCACTCTTGTAAGGCTGAATCAGCCTCACCTAATCACCATAGTCAGGTCACTGTTGTAGGGCTGAATCAGTTCTTGGGCTCAGAAAGATGTTTTCTTTTACATCTCCCACTTTGTGGTTAATGTCCTAACCAGTTGCTATAAGTGGAATAGCCCTTACCAATGACTTTGTAAAAATATAGAGCAATGTATTGTGAGTAACATGTTGTGAATGACACCTACTACAGTGGGACTCTTGGGTTATGGGTGACAGTTTTTCTAATTTCTGTATCCAAATGGGGTGTTAAGTCTTAGGGATTTAAGGCCAGGGTTCAATTAGAGACTTAGGATATAATGCAATAAATCCAGTTGTTCTCAAAAAGTTGTTTCACATTTTTTGGGGGGTAAATACCACCACCCCCCAACCTCATTTACTTTTCTCTCCTCAGAGGACCTCTGAAATTGACCACTTAAATTGGGACACATCTGCCATCAGCAGACAGTTAGGAAAGGGATTTATCTGTTTCAGAGGCTGAGCAGTGCAAAAGCTAAATCTTAGACATCCAGCTCAATCAATGGAACTTTTCATGCTAATTAGTAAATTAGCAGTAGCTTACATTTATTATAAAGTCAATGGACTAGTTTAGGGATTAGGTTATGTTTAACAGCTGTCAGCATATGAAGCCTATGTAAAATGTCCAAAAATGGGTGTCTAAACCCTCTCTCTTGAAGTGTCCATCATAGATAAGCAGCTAATGGACATGTGAGTCAGAGCAGGGGCATAGGGGACACTGAATCCTCTCCTCTCCACATTGCAAGTGAATGTCTCATCGTCAGGCACTTCACTTGCAGACACAGTTTTCTACCCATCTTTCAAAAGCCGTATTCTGCATACTCAAAAAAAAAAAAAAAAAAAGAAAAAACTCATGACTCCAAGGGCACAGGATACAAATATAACACAGACTTTGTAATCTAGTCTTATCCATGGGTCTCTGGTTTCTTTTGGAAGAAAACTTTGAGCCTTGACTGAGAGGGAAATATAACACACTCCAGTAGCTCCCCCACCCTGGTCACCTGGGAAACACTATTAAGACACTTAATATGAATACTACATAATAATATATCATATTAGGGACTGGGATTAGGCTAGTTCACATCAGATGCAGTTCTAGCCACCTGATATTTTTGTTCATGATTCAGTAAATTCTCTCTTAATAGAAGAGATACTGCTGTTCATAGTTATGGACTATGAAGCAAATTGACATCAGATCTGTCTGAGGTAGCTGATGTCAGAGAAGGTAGATATGCCAACAGAAGGCAGACTTTTCTGATATAATAAAATTTTTTCAGTTTAAAGATTTAGTCCCTTTCTGTGTCCCTTACTATCTGAGTATCTCCTCAAATAGGCTAAGCTAAAAATTTTTTCATTATAACCTCATGTATTTATTTGATGGAATTTTTCTTGAGCTAATATATATAAGTGTGTATATTTTATGAATATGAAACTCTTCATGATGAATCCAGAAGTTTTGAAAACTCTTGAACAAAAGACTCTATTCTACTCAGGCTGTTGATGAATCCAGAAGTTTTGAAAACTCCTGAACAAAAGACTCTATTCTACTGAGGCTTTTTATGATTAGCAGAGATAGCAACTGCCACTTCCCTGATAGCCCAGTGATATGGCCATACATCTGTGTTGCATTGTGCATCACAAATATCTTCACAAAATAAAGTTCTATTTCATCCTATTAGTTTCATGAAATGAAATAATTTAAAAAATATTTCTTAATTAAAGTTAAAGTTTAAAAAGTTACAAGGCTTTCCTTCTCTTCCCTTAGTTATTATTTCATCTGTTTTGGTGTTTACATAAGATTCAGAAAAATTAAGTCAACCCAAGAAGTAGATCAGGAAGAAAAGTCTTATGAATTAGCACAACTTTGGAGCTGCTGCCATAGTGTCCTCTACTCATACCACCTGAAAATTTTAGAGCATGTATAACAACAATATTTTGCATTCATGGGTTGTTATGATTTGCTCTAAGGAAACCCCAGTACAGCACTCTTTACTTTGTCCTCAAAGAAGTTAACATGAAACAAAACCTTTAATCAGCAAAGTCCCTTACCTCCCATGCTATTACTAATTCATGTCGCCTTCCACTTCTGCCACTTACATTAGCTGGAGGTGTCTTTGGAACTGCGAGCAAAGAGGAAAAACAAAACAAAACAAAACAGAATGTCCAAGTTACTGAAGTTTTCCCCATAGTAGTAAGTTGCTGCAGAAGACATGAGACTGTAAATCAGAAGTAAAAACATAGGCTTCTGGGGTAAAGAAAATTTGATCGTTTCATTTCAGAGAATTGCACACTCAAGCTGTTAAAGTCAAACAAAGCACAAGCTGAAAATAAAAATAATATTGGAATTAAAACCTTTTAATCACTATGTCTTCTGCACATTAGTCAAAGTTTCAATACACAGATCATCTAAGAGATAAAACAGGAATTATCTTGTTAACATTTGTGGTATTTTAATAGACAACTTGAAATGCCAGGAAACCTGACATATTTCAGATTTCAGGTAAAATCTTAGGACATAAATAATAATGTCTTGACTATTTCCCAGGTAAATAATGATTTAGAATGTTTTAGCTATTATAAATCTATTCCCATATGCTCTACTAGAGAGCCAATTTTCAGAAATTTTAATGTAAGGAACCTTAAACACCCCTCATAATTTCTTGCACAGTGCTGGAAACAGTACTACCCACAGTTCTTGAAGAATAGAAATCACCAGTATGGCTTCAAAGCACATGAGCAAGTGATTAAATTCTTTAAAAGAAATTATAACTCTCATCATCATTGTGAATTAGATTATCGTATTTTGTAAAACCAGAAATCTGAATTGTGCCTTTGGAATTGCATAATTTCTTTTATCTTACTTAGTGTCTCCTAGGAAGATCCCAAAATGATTAATGCCTTGAGTTTATTTACTGTGAGCAGGTAACACTTGCATTCTTTATTTGATTAAATATGTTCTAAGATATAAACTTTTTTCCTTCCTTACAGCAATACATAGGTAATTGTTAGAAATGTACTGTGAAGCATTAATCATTTAGGCCTTATTTCATGTTGTTAAGCTTATTTATTGAGTAGCTCTATATCTTAGAAGTATATAAAGAAAAATACATTTAGATTAATGTACACAGTCCTCTCTGTTTCTTGTGTTGGTCATTAATAGCTTACATTCAAGAGCAGTTGTTACTAGATCCTTTAAGTTCACATAAAACTTCAGAAGTCATTTGTGCAGTCACTTTTTGAACCCTGAACTCCTCTTTAAAAACATAAGCCCAATTCTGTTTTTCCTTATAAATGGCACAAACCTACAAAGGGTATGAATTGTTTCTGATTTATACTGTTGGAAATGAGGTGAGCTCTTTTATCTGTGGTTCTTAACAAACTGATAGGGGAAATTTCTAACGTGTTTCTCTTCAATAAAGCTGTGCTGATATGCCAAACATGGTGCCTTCGCCTTCCTTCCTTCCTTCCTTCCTTCCTTCCTTCCTTCCTTCCTTCCTTCCTTCCTTCCTTCCTTCCTTCCTTCCTTCCTTCCTTCCTTCCTTCCTTCCTTCCTTCCTTCCTTCCTTCCTTCCTTCCTTCCTTCCTTCCTTCCTTCCTTCCTTCCTTCCTTCCTTCCTTCCTTCCTTCCTTCCTTCCTTCCTTCCTTCCTTCCTTCCTGATTTCTGTATAATCAGTTGATTGACTTGCTTTGCAGTTTAACTTTAGCTAGTGGGAAAAAAGTATCCAAGCTGAGCTTGTAGTCCAGGCTTGTTCTCCAGTGAATTCAAAACTTTGTGGTGGCTCATCCCATATACAGATAACTGTCTAAACAATAGGGAGATTCTACTGACTGGAGATATCAATGAGTTTAAATTAAGATCTAATCCTTACGTGGAAAAAAAGGTAGTGAAATTTTCCTTTTATAAATTGAATTGCTCTCTGGATTTCAAAAAAAAAAAAAAAAAGAAAAAAAGGCATACAAACAAACAGTTTGCAACACTGGGATGAATGTTCTGCCATGAAAAAAATGCAGATGAAGAGTCACCTGCCAGTTAAATAACATGCAAAAATTACAATGCCATCTCTAATGGAGTATATTTAAACTATGTATAGCACCCATTTTTCTCTTGCCTTTCTAAGGTATTTTTGGGTAAAGTACAAAGACAAAGGAAGTTTTTATGCAGGTGCCACATAATATGAGAGAGTATGCTGTACACCTTTGAAGTATCCAACATGATGGACTTAGTTAACCTGCAGTGTCCACTTTCTAGAGTTTTCTTGTTAACAGGTTTGCAGACTGCAGCCCTATTTAAATGAATAAACATTAAAAGAATAAAAGTGTCATAACAATTAATTTCTTTTACACCAAACTAAGATATGCATTAACACAGTGAAACTCTTTCAAATGAATACCCATTAAAAGAATGAATGTATAAAAAGAATATATTTCCTCTACACTGCAGCAAAGCAGTGTATACACAGTTAGAGGGGGACACTTTGAAATGAGTAACTATTAAGTGAAGAAAACTATTAAAAGAAAACATTTTTTTGCCATACGCTGGGGTTATATATCAGGCACCCTTTCAGCAGCATCACTTTTATATCAATGTTATGTCTGAATTTGCTCACTCATGGCCTATGTTTATCACCATGCAATTAGTGACTTCCCAATCTTTATGCTGTTAATTCTCAGCAGTGACATTCTTGGCATTATGGAGAGGCACTTGCACCAAATACGCAAGTGTGATGCCTAAACTTGGCTCCTGGATGCAGGAGCCTTGGGGACAAGGCTTTTCCTAGTGTCTATCAAAGCTGAAAAGTTCAGTATTGTTGCTTCTGAATAAATACATCCTAACTGGTAGCAAGGAGCTCTTTGCTGTGTTAATGTCTCCTTTAACAACAAGATGAGGGAATGTCACCTAGTGGAAATTGTACTGCTCCTTATCTTAAAGCTAGTCCTTAGGATTATAGAATGTGATTATGCTTAGCTTGATTGTACACCTGTAATTATGATCAATGCCTTCTCATTAGACCCTTTGTCAGCTACCTATTCTCACTTGACTCCTATTTCATTCTTAGAGTGTAAGCTCTTTGGGATCAGTTCAGATCTTCTATTTTCTTTTTCCTTCAACCACTGGTAAGTTCGGGAGTAAAAAGGCTGGTGCCTCCATCATTCTGTTAATGTGAACAAGAAATAGTGCTAAAAACTTATGTTCTGAAAGACATGGTGACTAGCTGCAGTTCACAGTGAATAATGGGTGGGTGCTGGCACAAGATGATGTTGAAACCTCCACTTAAGGCAAACAATAATCTTGAAATTACTTTGCCAGGAATTTGATTTGAACACAAACAGCAGGATTTGTTTGTTACTGTTTTCCATTTTCATGGAATTACTGTGATATGCTGCAAATGAAAGTGAAATTAAACACTATTAAAACTTATCTTCTCTAAACCAAACAAAAAACCATTAACATTTTCTCTAAGAGCAGTCACAGAGAATGTAGCTCTCAGCAGTCCTATGAAGCATTTGACAAGATACTTAAAATATAAATGATGAAAACATTGTATGGAACAGTATGCATGAAGCCATGGCCAATTGTTTAATAATTCATGTGTATCTTATCACTACAAGCTAAATATGGGTGAAAAGCAGTGGTTTTTAATTGAGGACAAAGTGTATGCACTGAACTGATGTTGCAGAGAGTTTTGTGCATAGGAGCAGTGGTTATAAAGTGCTGAAAAGTGCTGACAGTGTCACCTATAGATATTAAGCCTGTATTTCAATGTAAAGTTTGGGAAAGCTTCTGAAGTACTGGGTCATACCATGGCTATGAAACCACAAACATATGGGGTAGATGTTAATTTTCCTTCCAGAGTTCCACTGTCCAACATTTTGAAAATTGTTCTGTTCTTTAGGGTGATTAAATTAGGGTTTGACTTCAGAGTTGTAAAAAATTCCTTCTTCACTCTGCATGGCTCATGGATTGTCTGTTTTTCACTTTGATTTTGGTTTTACTTTTTTAAATTAAAATGGTGGATTGCAAAGATGAGCTGATTCAAAGATTTTTGGAACTAACTTTTGGGCAAAATATTGAAAATTATTAAATACTTCATTTTGGCATTATAAAAATGAAGCATAGCTATTTAGTTTTGAAAATATGTATAATTTGTTTTTTGCTTTAGTTTTATTTAAAAACAGAATAATTAAAACTGGAAAGACAAATGAGGGTATTTCAGTTTGAGTCAATAGAGATTTTTAATTTTAATCCAAAATTATGATTTAACTTCTAACATGCTAAAGAAAATAAATAAAATCTACATTTTGTTTAAAACCAGTTTTACTCTCCCTGTTTTTACTTCAGTGAGTGAACTGAAAGATTTTTTTTAACTCCTCTGGCTCTAGAATACTTTCCTAATAGAAACGAAGAGAAAACATCACATTGAAAAACTGAAAGTGCTCGTAAACTAGTTCATGTTCTATTAAACATTCCAATCTTGTAAAGAAATTTTAAAAATGTATTGAATGAATAATTGATAATTTTGAAGTGTTTCTCTGTCTTTTTTTTTTTTTTCCTAAGGAGATGTTTAGTGGCTTGATTCAATTCTGTGGGTTTTGTTCATAATGAAGAGAAATGACAAATTCTTAAATTTGTAGTGTGTCTTAATTTTTGTACAGAACAAAGGTATTTAGCAGCCAGGATTATAATTTATTATAATTGATTGTATTATTCCAGTAGAAACCTGTAGCTAGGTTTAGTCCTTGTCCTTTAATAGGGGATAGGTGAGATAAGAGGAAGACAAAGAGAAGACAGACTTGAACTGCCCAAATTTAGTTTTCTGATAAGCAATTGTCTCCAGATTTCCCAAGTCACAATTCCATTCTTTAGTCAGAAGATCTTTCTTACTTGGCTTGAATCTCATATTCTTTAGATATGTTCCACATAAGATTTTTGTTGTATAAATTCTGAAACATTTGTCCAATAAAGCAAAATGAAGCAAAATGTTGATATTGCTACACTTTTTTTTCCCCAAGGTACAGTTGCAGTTATTTATCTCTTTATCTTTAAAGATACAGATGTAGTTTGAAAACCAACATTTCTTAGCTGTGGAAAAGGTATGGGTGGGGGAGAAAGGTTTGTCACCAGTTTGGCAGAACTTCTTAATATGAGGACCAAAGCTATAATACATTTGGCATTTTTTTCTTCTCAGGTGTTTTCCATGCTGTATATATGCATATACATGTATGTATGTGTGCATCTATATATATCTCTTGCAGTCCACATCTAGGAAACAGAGGGATGCTAAGTCAAAACCCTCTCACTGTGTGAAAGACCAGCCCTCAAGTTCTCACCCAGAAAAACATTTCACATCTCATCTGCTCAGGAATGAAATGTAAAACATGCCAGCATCTCAGAATTGGATGATATACGTATTCAGCTATTAGAAAACAAGGATGCCACAACTGGTCTCAGGATCTGAAACATTGTTCTAATTTCATCTGTATTATTAATAATTGTAATTAAGTAGAAGACAGAATTCTGTTTTATTCAATGACAAGAGGGTCAAGTGTGGATGCTGAACTCAGTCTGAAGTCTCCAAATCACCACATGTAGAACTGAAATCTTAAATGTTGTGACATAAATATATGCCAGAAAACCAACAGCTTTTCTGTTACATCTTGTAGTAATACACACATCTGGATTCTTTTTCAATATTAGTTTGAGCCTGCAAATAAATGTGTAAGCAGCCTGTAGGTTCTAAATACATCCATGCAGGAAATGATTACAGTCTACTTTTTTTTTTGCTTTGGTGTTTTGTTTTGTTTTGTCCATGGAAAAGCACATTTTCTACAATGGCTTTAGTAGTCTATGTAATCATCTGCAAATGTTGCAGATAGAGCAGGTTATTAATTTTTTTGCTACTGCAAAAATAGTTATGATAATGGGAAAAGCTGAAACTTATACAAATCACAAATAAAACAGCGCTCACAACAACAACGAAAACCCAGAACCCTGAAAATAAGGCCACTTTAAAACTGGTAACTTTTTTCCTGGGACAGACACATTTCTTGTTATGCTATGAAGAAATTCTAGCTGCGAATAAGGGCAACTTAATGGAAAATAAGGGCTTATTAAAAATAAATCCTGTGTACAGTCTGCTCCTAATAGAGTGCATTACATTGTTACCTCATAAAGACAAGTTTGCATGCATGATTAGCAGGTTAAACTTTGATTCTACTCAATTTCTCTCTCCCCATGTTTCCCCATGAATAGATAATGTAATTGATGCTTTGCCCCAGGCTTCAAATGCCCCAACTGCCTTAGTGAAATGTCAGACATGTTTAAATTCATGTTATTGGCTCTTTGCATCTTGTGGACCTGTAAAATATGTATCAAGTCAAGAACTGACAGAAAGGCAGCAGCTGGCTGTATGTTACATATGCCAGAAAATTGCAGTATTATCCATTCCGATGAAAGTAGCTATGAAAAGCAATCATGTTAACTAAATATGAACTGAGTAACAAGATTAGAGTTTAATTAGAAAATTAAAGCAAGTGGAAAACTGTTTACTATTCTGTTATTTTCTTGCATCATCCCAAGTATTGTTTCCATGGGTGTTTTTAGATAATGGACTGTTATAAAATGTTGAAAATTAAAGCAAGTGGAAAACTGTTTACTAGTCTGTTGATTTTCTTCCACCATCCCAAGTATTGTTTCCATGGGTGTTTTTAGATAATGGACTATTATAAAATGTTGTTACTGTCTTGGGGAAGAAATGATAAAATAAGTGAGGTGTAGGGAGAGAAAAAATCTTTAGTCTCCAGTCAAATCTTTTGTACCATTAAAATACAGATGCAGATTTTCTGCCTGTTTATACTTGTGAGCTACATCACCACTGTTGCAAATAGGCACTTTACTCTGGATGGGTCTTGAGTAGAGAGGTTGGAACCGTGTTCTTTCTGAAATAAGATGTTCTTTCACATACCTGTCCTTTAAGAACTGAGAATTATGGTATTAGAACTGGACCTCATATTAATTAATAGACAGTTTCCCTTGAAGATTTCAGATGAAAAATAGAGATATGCTGAGAAATAATGGATCACTAAGTGCACTAAGAAAAGCAGTAATGTGCTAATTTGGAAAGCCATATAAACACTATGTAATCCAATGAAAACTTTTGCTAGCTTTCATGTCTCTTTGTCATCTGAAAACTATAAGAAGGGTGACAATTCACAAAATCAGTGAAAGGCATTTCAGAGTACTGTGGTAACAGGCTCTGGACTTCAGGAAAACCTAGAAATCAGGAAAAAAGTGACTGCTTGGATTAAGAAAATCATGAAGCCTACAGCATGTCAAGAGTGCCATACAAATTATGAGCAGTATGTAATTTTTTCAAAGAATTATATGTGCAGCATTTAAGGGTTTTTTAATTTATTTATTTCTTTGTTTAAAACAGAATCCATTGTGTTATTGTTCCAATTTTACAATTCTATGCAGACTCTAATGAGTCTGAAAGTTATTTCTTGCTCAAACCTGTCTTCTCACTCCCGCTATAGAATAAAAAATGGAGACTGCATCTTATCTTTTTTATTACTCCAGCCCCCATACCATCTGCAACTGAAACAGAAACCAAACCTTTTCTTAAAGAAAGGTCTTGTGAAATTGAGGCAATAGCAACAGAATTCTGCTGTACCATGCTGTATTAAGTAGGCACACCAAATAAATTCAGCTTCAATTTCTCTGAAGCCTCTTCAGTTGTTTTACTGGCACCTGTCTAGATTTCAATGTCATGCTACAAAACACTCTTTTCCAACATGATATTGTGCATCTGTAACTCTGGTAGCAAAAAAGGTATTCCTAACTGGGAAGATGAAAGTGCAAGTAAGCATCTAGTATGGCCTTTTCCCTATTTGAACTAATGTGTTACTATTTGTTATTTAAGAAGACCTTTATTATTCTCAGCTACAGTGCTGTTTATCAGGAGGAGCCACATGTACTGGAGTACAGAACATTGCTACTTGAGTTAAAGACTTCTCTTTCCTACAGCAGTAACAGTGGAATGTTACCCAGAAATGAGTACGAAGTACTGGATGAAAATGCATCACAAACTGTATGCTTTGTCTGTCTGAAAATTTGGTTTTACTCATTGGTATTACGATTTCTTGATTCACTTTTTTCAGAGCTAAAGTTGCAAAGATCTTCCAAAGGAATATTGAAAATGGATGTATATGAAGAAGGTTTTCACTTGAGTTGTAAGAATTAGTTCTAGTAAATACAGGCTTTGTTTGGTAAACACTGTGAAAGAAGGATTCTGAAAACATGACAGCTAGATGAAATCTAGTATTGTCAAACTTCAGTTTCTCAGAAAAGCATTAGCTCACAGCTTAAGTAGATCTGGTCAATTAAAATACTGAACCATCCTTTCAAAACCAGTGAAAACATTCCTAAATCTGAAAGCACATAATCCCAGGGGTGCAGCCTATTACAGGATAAACTTTTTCCACAATGTTTGCATTCTCTTTTATATGTATCATCTGAATAAACAGAGAAGTCATTCAAACATTTGGGTACAGCAGAATTTGCACTGCCAATGAATTACGTTACGAGATCAAGGAAAGAATAATGGTGGTGAAATAAGGGTGTTTTTTTGAAATCATTTGCCAAAAAGTAGTTTGTGCTTTTTATTTCATTTTCACTTCCTCTTTTCTTAATGGAACAAAGTATGTGTTTGTGCTTTTTATTTCATTTTCACTTTGTCTTTTCTTAATGGAACAAAGCATGCTGCATCTGAAGCTTCTGCTATAAGTTATCAAGTTTCACGCTGTGGAGAGCTTGAAGAAGATGAATAGAGAGCTGGAATGGAAGCATCCTTCCACGGGTGTGAATGGGAATGAAATCACTTCAGTGCAGTTCTGTGATTATACAGTGAAATTTAATATCAGCTAGCAACTATGCAGTTATTTAAAGCAGAAAAAGTTAAATATGTCGAATTACAACTGAAGATAGGTTTGCTAGACTACACCTGAAATAATGTGTCCAATTTTAGGTGCCATGATGAGCAAGGCATTGATTAAATAGTAGAAGTTCAGAGGAGGCCATGGGGCTGGTGAGGCTGGAGCACTTGCCTTGGGAGGGGAGGCTGGAGGAGCTGGGCTTGTTTGGCCTGGAGCAAATCTGGCTTGTGGGAGATCTAACAGTAGTTCCCATTGCCTGTGGGGAGGTCACTGAGGAGACAGAGATAAGGTCTTCATAGTGGTGTAGGGTGGAAGGGCAAGAGACAGAGGTCATAAACTGAGATAAGGAGAATTCTGGCTGTAATATACTGAAGGAAAAGTCACAGTGCTGGCAAAGGTTAACCTGAGAGGATGTGAAATCTCCTTCCTTGGAGGTTTCAAAGACTCAACTGGACAAAATTCTGAGCATCTGCTCTGAAAACAATTTACCCAGATTTGAGCAGAAGGCTGGAGTAAAGGCCTTCTGAGATCCCGAGGCCTCCTGTCTAAGAGAATCAGCCTGAACATTCTGCTGTAAATATTTATGGATAGCATAGACACAGACTGGTAAACTATGGAGCTGAAGTATAAGATGAACATATCAGAATATAAGAATTTTCTTTCAGAATGAGAGAGGCATTTATACTTGTAATTTTTGTAATTCTTATCATTTTCTTTAATGAGAAGACAGAGTGCAATACAATTACTGTATTTGTCCACAATATTTACAACCATACAATCAGTTATGCTTTCAAATTCAAGCAAATCTTTGCTTTTGGCTCTCTTCTATTCTGTATGATCAACAGGTTGCTTAAAAATTATTTAGCTGATGAAACACCTAAACAAAATCAAATCTCTCTAGGTCTCCTAAATAACAAAGAAGAATGAATCTGAAGAGATTATGTCTATTAAAGGAGTTCTTGTTTTTGATAGTGCTGGAAAAATAAACTTTTTGTCCCCTCCTTACCTGCTTCATTGGTTCTGATCACTCGTGATGGTGCACTTGGGTCTCCAGTCCCAATTTTATTGGTTGCTACTACTCTGAACTCATACTCCACCCAAGGGTTCAGTTCCACAGCCATAGCAGACTCCATGTCACCACTTATCAGATCTGGAACTGCAAACAATAAAGAAATGTATAGGTGACTCAGAAATCTGAAGCTCACATGCAGTATCTCAATAGCAAGTGGACTTTGTGATACAACATGGTCACTAGAAATGATAGACATCAAGGATCTAATATGTCAGAAATCGCAGCTAGGTTTTTGGCACTGTAGTACTCCTGAAAAAATACAGATTAAAGGTTTTAGGGGAGAGCTTTCTGTTTATTCACAGATGCATCATGGCAGGTGTCTTTGTGCTGTCCTTTCAGAGCTGTTGCTAAGTAACATGAAAGGAATGAAAAAAAAGGAAAAAAAATCAGTGCTTTTAATTTGTCATTGTTCTCTTAAGAGTATCTGTTCCTGTTGTTGCCAGTGGTTATTATCATGATGATCAGCAGTTTTGAACAGTCTACTTGTGCTGTTTGAAAGTTTTTCTCACCTGTTTTTACGGTCTGCCAGCCAAGAGAAAATGGACTGCGTGCTTGCAGGTTGTAGAGGGAGATAGGGCTGTGATTGTCTGCCCCAGGACTCCAGGAGAGTGTTGCTGTGGTGTCTGTAATTTCCTCCACTATTACAACCCCTGGGGGACCAGGAGGACCTAGAAATAAAGTGGAATAATCAAATAGACCACACCATCATCATGGATGAGCAGCAATAATACAGGAGGTGCATTCTGCAGGGACACGGAGGAGTTCAATATCAATGAAATACAAGAGTTAAAATGCACAGCACTACATCATGGAGATACCTCATTTCCATGCTTTCTGATGGTAAATTGTGATTGTTGCTATTCCTTAAATGCTGCGTGGGTGAATGTCAATTACCTTGTCAAAGCAACAGCAGAAGAACTAGAAACAGAAACAGATTAAAAAACACGGCAAAAACTCCATTGTAATTGTTCTGGACCTAAAGTTAGAGGGAAAATAAAAGGAATTTTGACAAGCATCCAGGCTAGGCTGAACAGCCACAATCATGTCTTCTCTTTGTGTGAGATTTTCTGCAGGAAAGACAAATAGCAAGCAAAATGAAGTGCAGGTGCTTGATGAAGAACAATAATATTCCTAATAAATGAATCAAGAATACAGGATTCATGTTTTTTCTCAAATTCAATCATTCAGGGAAACTGCCTGGATTGCTAACATGCTGGAAATCCACTGACTGTTTGAAAACTATTAAAACCAAAATAAAAACCCAAATCCAAATATTTTAAAAACTACTATGGGACCATTAAAAAAACAAGCAAAATACCCATTGCAACTTCCTACTTTGAAAATTAAAGGATAATTTATTCCACTTAGCTGCACCAAATGGGAATATGCGAATCACCATTTGTATAGGCCATGTGACTGCTGCAGTAAGTGAGGTCTCTGGTAAGAAACATGACTTTGCAAAGAAAAATGTGGCTATAAGTCCCACTCTCATCCATAGTTTCCTTATTTAATTCTTCCCGATAATTGCTATTACTAGTGTTTGAAAACATTGTCCAATTTTTTTTGCCAAACTAAATTGGACACAAGGTTGTCCTGGTTCAGGATCCTGTTCCACAATTATTTTAAACAGGTGTTTAAGAGGAAATGTATATCTCTGTCATGGGTCTATGTAAAACAAATTTCTTTCTTGGGGTTTCCTTATACTTAAAACCTTGTAGAAGTCCTGAAGGGCAGGACTTAATACTTCTGTGAAATATTATTATTATTGATAGCTATATTTATTTATGACAAATCTGGAAATTTTTTTTGCACCCAAGACCTTACTGATTCTTTTCCATGTCCATAGTTTGCTTCTGCTCCTACACAGATGGAGGACTGTAAAATCAGAAATGTGCTAATGGACAATGCTTCCAAAATGGAACTTCAGAAAGGTTGGTGATGGAAACAAAGCTTAATTAATAGGAAGCCATTTCTGCTATACTTTTATGGGAGCCCAATGCTGTTTGCATGTCATAAGAGCTGTAGTGGAGTAGGACCATTGAATACCTCCATTCCCATGAGCTGTGGTGAGTAGTGTGGTCCCACTTGCTGAACAGTCAGAGCTCATCACCTGTAGATCAGGGTGGCAAACACTGGGGCCTGGGGCCTCCATTTGAAGTGGAAGTTGGGGCCAGGATTTCTGTACTACTGATCAGCATTATTATATTTTAGCGCTATTTCATGCAGGCAAATCTTTTGCTGGCTAGATTCCTTAGTCCATGAGTAGAAACAAATTTATCTGAATATCAAAGGCTAAAAAAACCCCATTAACTGAAATATATTTAATTGCTGCTATTTTTTTTGTCATTTGCAGCTGCAAACAGCTTTATAATCCCTCTGATATGCTTTCAACAAAAGTACATTTACATGAACTATGGCAGCAGTAGGATCAGAGTTTTGTAATAGTTGGGCTCAATATCTCCAGAGTGAAAGAGATGTTGAATCCTATAAATGAGAAAGCAATTTATGCAATTCACTTGCCTCTATTGGTTTGGCAATGATCTACAAGCAACTAATTGACATTAAAGTGCTGGAAATATATGGCATTTATAAATACTAACAACGAAAAAGAGAATTAAATGTTTGAAATTCAAAAGATTCTATTTAGTAAAGTTTAGTACTGTGGATGTATATTATCTCCACAACACACTGCAGTCTCCTTTACAAGATCCCAGGTTATGGCTCTGGGCCATAGGAAGAACAAGGTTTTTCATTTTCATGGGTGGTGAGCAGCTTCAGTGCTGCAAATCTCTCCTCTTCCCTTGTACTGCCCACTCACCAGGCTTGCCTTGGCTGCTGTCAGTGCCTTTCATTGAGTCACAAACAGTGACTGGAACAAGACAGGGCCACCCTTTTGGACACCTTGTGACTCTTGGCCTTCTGAAGTCCCAAATTCTTTTGCAGTGGAAAGGCCTTGCTTCTCTTCCTGGGGCAAAACATGGCAGAAAGGTATGTCCTGTGCAGTCCAGCCTTTCTGCAAAGTGTTTGCTGTTCTTTGATGGGAAACACCAGGTCAGACCTTTGTATCAGAATAGAAAGTCCTGGGGCTAATTTAATAAAATAGGATGATTCTTCAATCTCCATCCTCTACTGTTTCAGGCTATCTGTTGATGTAGGAAAATATTAGTGAAATTTTTATTTGTAGCCGTGAGGGAAAATTTAGAGGAAAGCTAGGATCTTGATACAATCATATGCTTTTATTGGGTTGGAGCCTTAGGCCCAGAATTATATCATGGTCTCAAGCACAAACAAAATTAAAGGGAAATATTTTAGTACTTTTCCTCTATGACAATGTTTCTCCCATGCACTCCAAATGTTGTTAAAGTGTTTCTAGCCACTGTATTATAGCAAAAGGACAAGCATCTTGCCTATATTAAAAGATGTAAAATATATTTATGCAGACATCCCCTGCTAAATTCTCAATATGCTTTGTTGTCAGAGTTCTCTCATGTTTTTTAAACCTTTTAAATGCATTCCTGGGCATGACAATGTGTCATTATGCTTTCAGAGATGTGTACTCTTACACAGTCTGCAGGGTGACTGCTAAAAAGCATTTCCATTTCCAATAGCAGGCATGCTCGAAAGCGGATTAATAAAGGACAAAAGCCTCAGTGATGCAAACATATGACAGTTAGCCAGGACCTGAGTGCTATGCAGATGTCACTCATTTTTGTAAAAATCTCATTAAATTTGATGCTTGGATGTAATCATTTATGGTGTCAGTCAGATGGCTAATGCAGAAAGGCTTTTCTCCCAAGGGCTGTGTTATTGCTCAGGATCTCTAAAACAATTTTTTAGCTGAGAATAGCCAATTGAGGAAAAAATGCATGGTTTGCTCAAATGCTTATCTGGAAACTACACAGAAAATGACTGGCCATAAATGCACTACAGTGCAGTTGACCTTCATAGAGAAGACCTTTGGGGCTGTGATAGGCTCTTATGCAGCTCTAGGAGCACTGGAAACCCAGTGTCAAGGATATTAGTCAGCTATCTCCTTTCAGAGCAATTCCATAGATTCATACTTCATTTCAGGACATGCGTGACTGCATTTTAGCAAATTTGTTTCATGTATCTTTTTGTTGTTGGAATCATCATCCTGAGAGGTCATTAGATTGCTTGCCATGATACAATGTTAATGTGACAGTTCTTGAAAAACAATTACCAATAATAGCTATAGTGATTCAGTGAGGCAATGCCCTTTCCTGTGAATCCCAGAATATGCACTGATTTACTCCACTGCTGCCTGACCAGGATAATTCTCACTTTTACCAAACAGCTAAGAAGCCAGATACACAGATTTATTAACCTGAAGCTTTTGCTTTCTGAATGACAAGGTGCTCTGTCTTGTCATCAAGATGATGACAGGACAAGAAAAAGGCTAAGAGGCAGTAACTACAGAATAGTGAAAAAGGCATTTGCTAAAACAGGATCTTGACTGTTGTAGCATAAACCCCTTTTGCTGTACCCAGCTATGGCAGATGATGTGTTTGCACACAGTGGGGAATAGGAGGATGGAGAAAAATTTTGATGTATAGAAAATGCTATAGACACTATGGGTTTAGTGGATACATCCATAACACCAGTCCCTCCACGTGTGGGTACTCAAGTGGTTTCTGTAAGGTACATAAGGGCCATGGGCAGATGGAGAGGTTATAACTCAGCCAGCATCAGGATAGACAGGGAGGTTAGACTCAGGTTTGGAAGCTAATAAAGAGAAGACATGGGTTGACTATTTCTGCCTGAATAGTCTCCACTCATTTCAAGGATGCTCATCAAGAGAAATCCCTGGAATACTGCTTGAGAGGTTCTTTATTGATAACTATGTCATGTTGTGCTCCTTTGCCCTGATGACTTCTCTGCCTAGTACAAACATAAAAATAGTGAATTTGGACAAAGAAAATTTGAGAGCTGCTGATTGTTGTGAGCTCAGATTCTGGACTGCAGTCCAGAACCTCTGAGCTGGATCTTTGTGTAGTGGCAGGTGTGACTTGACACAAAATGTACAGACATGCAGGGAACTGGAATTTCACCTAAGGTATAAAAGCACTAGTAACCTATTAATTACATCGTGAATGAGATTGTTAGCTGCTCCTAAACATAGTGAGAGGGTGAGTTTTGGACACATGCCTTTCCTTGGCATAGGCTGCTGACTACCTTTAGCATGGCAGAGCATCCCTTGCCAGCTGTCCCAGTTCTGCTCCATGCTGTTTCCCTGCTCACTGCAATCCTAGTGTGGGCACCATCACTCTCAGAATCATATGGGTCTCTTTCATGCAGTGAGTTAATAAGCATCACCACATCTGACATGTATTTTACTACTTGATTCTAGGCACTTCTTTGGACTGAAGTTATAAGTATGATATAAGTTGATGTTTGTAAAAGGTTTCTTAGAACAAAGGATCTTTTTTAAACTTAAAAAAAGTTTTTGGCATTTTTTAAGTTTCAAGTTTTTTACACTTGAAAA
>NW_008656969.1:7968-26178 GCF_000695815.1 Acanthisitta chloris | reverse complement strand
CCTTTCATACCATTAAAATATTATAAAAAAGAAAGATTCCATTACAAGATCAGATTGCTGGAAATATTTTGTTCTGGAGTCTGTGGGCTAAAGGGCTGATGCTCCATCTACAGTAATATACTATCATCCAATCTTGTAAATGTTTCTGCTGATACATTGAAGAGAGCCAAAGTACAGATCTGAACTCTAACACTGGTCCTATGTGCTCTTAGGTTGACAGTTAGTCTCTATCGTAATGTCAACCCTGTGAAATTATGACTTTCCCAAGCAATGCTTTTGCACAATTAATGGATTACTGTAGGCTGGAGCAGATCCTAACAGGCAGTTTGTCATTCCCATTCTGAGGGGAGAAGGACTGGGAACGTAACCGTGTGGATGGGAACACTGCTGTACCCATTGGCCTCAGGGAGCAGTTCTGTATTATGGACATATTATGTGAGTCCAATTAATGGGGTCTTTGCTCAGGGCATCTTCAAGGCCTTTGCTAGAGCTCAAGTGTAATTTCAAGGACCAGTAAGAATCTGCTGACCTTGTTTACATTCCATTTAATAATGTTGTGTTTGAAGACCTTTAAACCCAAGTGCTTATCTTTCAAGTTTTATTGGCAATATCACAATGGAAAGGAGCAGGGTGGTCAACCTAACCAGCAGTTCCTGTGTTCTATTTGCTCCAGGTCAGTGGAGTTCAGAGGAAACATTACTTCTCAAAAAATATAGCATGAGAGTGGATTTGTTGCTTAGATTGGTAGTTCTGCCAGTCTACAAGACAAATAGGTTTAACCTTTATTTTTATTTTTATACCACAAAATGTGTACTGTTAAACTACAGATTGTAGTCACAAAGGTATTCATCCCTTCACTCTACAGGATTGCTTTCTGCTCCATTTCAAGATCTTACAGCTTCCAAGTAGCTGTTTAATCTTAGAGCTCATTTTACTTAGACTAGAGCTGCACACTGCATTTGGTTAGCTCTCAGGACACAGTCTTACAATACATGTTATATATTGTAGAAGAAAGCTGATTTTCATCTTAATTTTAAGGAATCTGCCTGCCACATTTGTTGTACTAATACATGTATTATTTAAAGGACTTTAATTAGTTTTGTGTATGCTGATAAATTTCCAAGAGTGTACAACACTGATACAGAGAATTTAGAGGACTGGATGTTATTTTTTAGTTCTCTAGAAAAGCACGGTGTCTGTTGACATCCATAAAAAAAGAAAACACATTTTGAGCAGTAAGACAGAAAAGGACAATGGAATCATAGAATCAGCTGGGTTGGAAAAGATCTCAAAGGTCATTGAGAGGTCTAATAAAAGCAAACAACAGTGAACAAACTATTACTAAAATACTCAGAAAATAACTGGCATCTAAATCTACTAAAATCCTTAAGCGTAGATGAATGAGATAGTACTGGAAACAAAGTTAATACTTAATACTTAGAGACCATCGGTCTATTCATAACAGAACTAACACCAATAAGTTATTTATCTAAGAGTTTCTCCTAAAGCATATTTTATAATATATGTAGTATATAGAATACTTTTATAAAATGCTTTTATGAATTCATAGAATCATGGAATTGTTATGGTTGGAAAAGATCTATAAGATCATTGAGTCCAGCCATTAACTTAGCACCACAATGTTTACCACTAAACCATGTCCTCAAATGCCACATCCTTATGACTTTTGAATGCTTTCAGGACTGGTGATTCCACCTCTTCCCTAGGCAGCTTATTCCAATGCCTGACCATCCTTTCAGGGAAGAAATTTTAACTAATATCTGATCTAAACCTCCCCCGGTATAACTTGAGGCCACTTTCTGTCATCCTGCCACTTGTTACCTGGGAGAAGAGATGACCCCCACCTCACTACATCCTCCTTTCAGGTAGTTGTAGAGAGCAATAAATGTATAAAAATATATAAATTATTAAAAGGACGAGATCATAGAATTATAGGATGGTTTGGGTTGGAAGGAACTTTAAAGATCATCTAGTTCCAACCCCCTGCTATGGGCAGGGACATATTTCACTAGACCTGCTGAGACCTCTATCCAACCCGGCCTTGAATCTGTAGGGGCATCCACAACTTCTCTGGGCAACCTGCTCCAGTGCCTCACCATGCTCACACAACGAGCTTCCTCCTAATAGCTAATCTAAACTTACTCTCTTTCAGATTAAATTAATTCCCTCTTGTACTGTCACTACATGCTCTTGTAAAAAAAAGTCTCTCTCCATCTTTCTTTTAGGTTCCCTCCGGGTACTGGAAGGCCACAATTAGGCCACCCTGAAGCCTTCTCTTTTTCAGGCTGAACAATCCCAATTCTCTTCATGTTTCCTCATAGGAGAGGTGCTCCATCCCTCGAATCATCTTGGTGGCTCTCCTCTTTGCTCCAGTCCTCTTACCAGCTTCGTGGCCACCTCTGGGTTTGCTCCAACAGTTCCATGTCCTTCTTATGTTGAGGGCACCAGAACTGTGTACAGTATTCCAGGTGGGGTCCCATGAGAGCAGAGGAGCAGAATCACCTCCCTCAACCTGCTGGCCACACTGCTTTTGATGCAGCCCAGGACACAATTGGATTTCTGGGCTGCAAGCACACATTTCTGGCTTATGTCCAGACTCTCATATACCAGCACTCCCAAGTCATTGGCAGGGCTGCTCTCAATCAGATCATTTCCCAGCCTGTATTGATAATGGAGGTTGCACATGGTCTTACTAAACTTCATGGGTTTCCCATGGGCCCACTTCTCAAGCTTCTCCAGGACCCTCTAGATGGCATCCTGTCCTTCAGGTGTGTCAACTGCACTACTCACCTTGGTGTCACCAGCTAATTTGCTGAGGATGCACTCAATCCCTTCATCTATGTAATTAATGAAGATATTAAATAACACTAGTCCCCACATGGACCCCTGAGGGACACCACTTGTCACTGATGTCCATTGGGACTCTGAGCTGTTGACCACTACCCTCTGGATGCATCTGTCCAACCAGTTTCTTATCCAACCATATTCGTTTTATATATATATTCTTTTATATAATCACTGATGAGTAAAAGGAAACATGCATATATAATTTGCTGCACTTTATTTATTTGAAATATATTTTCTGTAGAAGATGGCACATTATTTTAGCTAGCACTTCAAATTCAAAACTTGAAGAAACTTGCCTGGCTACTGCATTACTGTAGTTCCCTTGCAAAGACTTAATGATTGTCATGTTTGCTACACTCTCTCTGACGTAGTTACTTTATAGTGTAAACCTTTGCTAGAGGTTACTGTTTACACTGTTTATATTGAAGAATGTCAAACATTGAATAAGTAATCTTGGGACTGGTGCTCTCTGCTTCTTTGCAAGTGGAGAAATCTTAAATGAAAGAAAGTTTGGAGATGTCCTAGCTGCTCTATAGACTGTTGTGAGGCAGAATGTAATGCAGCATCCAGCGTCTGAGTAGTCTGAAACCAATGCTACTTACTTACTCTGTTGGTTATAATGAATTGTAAACCAGCTTTACAAGAGTAATTTACAAATAGGACTTTAGTGGTGGACTTTATTTGACAACTTAATGTTACTGAAACGAGTAATTTTTTATGATTAAAAGCTTTCGTTAATTAAATAAATATAAAAATGCTGGAAACTTTGTACCATTGACTAGCTACTGAAGCTTTCACAGATGTAAAGCTATCCTTTAACTTCACAGCCTTGTATTCCTAACTCAGTCATGATGCTCCTAATAAGAAATGTTATGCATGAAAGGTATAAGCATGAAAAATAATTACATTGGTGTTTGTGGTGTTATTAAGATATCTAACAATACAGAGGTTTATATAACGAAATTCACTCACTCATTTCTAAATGTTTGAAGCTCTGTCCCTATCCACATGAGATGACTATCATGGTAAATTTTGCAGTGATTCTCTAATCTGCAAGAAACTCCCTGGTGTTCTTGGAAACTGCTGCTGAATCAGGACTATTACTCACCTCAGTGCAGGTGAAAGGGATCTCTACTCTTAACTGACTATAGGGAGCCTCATAATGACCTTTGTGAAAGCGTATTAGATTCCCAGTGATTAGACACCCAGTGATGTTCCCAACTTCCACTATATTTCTTTCCAGAACTACAGATGTTTTTCTGCATCCAGCCCTCCAAACTTGCAGAAGAAAGAACAAGGAATATACAATAACTGCCTTTGGCTGGAGATTTTTTTTTACTCAAGCTTTTATTTATTGCAGCCTATGGCAAAGCAGTGCTTCAAATGAGTTCATTAGAAACTGTGTGTTGTAAGAGCAAAGGGATACTTTTTTTTTGCCAGAAGTAAATGCAAAAAGTAGCCTTCTCCTCTTATCTGTGACTTTTAATGTCTATGAGTAATAGATTTTGTACTGATGAGTCAAGTAAAGACAAACAGAAAAATACTGTTGACCTTTTTAAATGCAACTAATTGGACGAATATAAGTTAATAAGAATCAGACCCTTCACAGTGTCAGCCTTTTAATGATAGAATTATTTGGTATTCTGAATGTCTTTACAGTGAAACATGGTGGAAGCACAGGATCATGAAGATATCCTTTGTAGTGAAATTATGAAAGCACAGATAGCTGTGGATTTCAACAGCATGATGAGGAAACAAGAATATAATAAGCCCTTTCTGGAAGGCATGCTTTGAAAAGCAAATTAATTTACCAAGCAGGCACTGTCTTGAGGAAAGCTGACACATTGCTGGCTACAAGATCACCTGAGACATCTGTGAGAGGCAAGTCTCCTGGCTGGTACTTGAGTGTTGGTAACCATGTTTGTGATCATATCATTAGTGTCAGAACATGACATGCATATTTATCCTGTATTAGAGCCTTTTGCTTTGGTAATCACTTCTTTGTGAAAAATCAGTACAGAGACAGCTCGACTACCAGTGTGCCAATGATAGATGGAAAACAAGCCAAGCTGTAGCATTCTGCTATTCTGCTCTTCTGATAGTTAATATTCACTGCATGTTGAAGATCTGTGTGGGTAAGTAAAGGCTGATAGCCAGACACAGCACATGACATGGGAAAAATATTCTTGGACTGATGTCAAGGACAGGATTGACATTCATAAAAATTATAAATCACTTCTTCTTCTTAAATGACTCTTGACTTTGTGTGCTGAGGAAAATATTTGTTGACTGTGTAGCAAATATCTATATTCTCCTGTAAACATGCTTGTTTGCATGGCAAACAGGTATTCTGCACATATTTTCCTTGGGTGAGCAAACAACAAAAGACATAAATGAAGTGAAATCAGACAATGGCTTGGGTGTCAGGAATGTAAGTCCTTAGCTGTGATTTTTGTTGTACACATTCACTCCACTAAAACTATTTCTTTGATCATCAGACATACATAATTCCTGTTATGGGATTGCACTGATTTAGCACATTTGTGCAAGTCGAGGTGCCAGAATAGTTACCAGCTTCTGTGAAAAACTGTTTTCTTTTCTGGATGACCTTGAGGTATATCAGCCTGCCCTTTATACCTTCTGCTGTTATGGGCTCTGATGACTGTCTTTCACAAAAATATTGCAGTGGCATTTAAGGTTTTGCCACTATCTGTCTCATTGCTCTGATGGAGGGCAAATCTGGTACAGAGGGTGCACTGTTATAAGTAACAACTGTTATTTAGCTCTTCCCTTTCTGATACACAGTTCAGTGTATTGGCTTAAGACATTGACACAGATTCCCTAGTGGGAACCTCTGTTCATTTTTTAGCAGTATTCAACTCAATGAAAGATGCAAATATTTGGGTTGCTGGAGATGTCCTAAATTGTGTCTTAACCCAGGTGCTCATTTGTTTCTTGACTGATTTCTGTGCTCTCTGCCTCAGAAAGGGGCTTGAACACATCTTGATTCCACCTAAAAACTACCTGCAGGTATAGCATGCTCTTAAGGAGAAACTGTGATTTTGAGTCCAGGTCTGAGACAGATTAAAACATATATCCTACCTCATAGATGGGCATTGCAGTTACTGAGCTGAGTTGTAAGTTATAGGCATTGCCTTTTCTGCTTTTAAATCAATGCTGGCCTTTGATCTGAATCATCTCTCTCAACCTCCTCACATTCAGAGAGTAAAGGACATCTCTGGGGACCACCACAGGATCAATGTGTGCATCTACTAGATGGGATGGTGGATCTTGGATGGAGGAATAAAAGATCATGACTTATTTTTTTAGGTACCTAATAATAAAAACAACCTGTGAAGATGAATTGCAGAGAATTTTGTAGAGGTATATTTGGCAGAGGAAATGCTTTTGCAAGTTAGGTAGTAGCCCACTTGAATATAAACAGATGATGTCAGATATGTCAGGACAGCCCACCTTTGAAGGTCACTGTTGACTAGCATGAGCCTACCAAAATACTTCTTATTCACAACCCACTCCAAGATTAAAATGCAAGACATTTAAACTGGAAAGCTAATGTACTTCCTGACAGGCACAGCTGCCAGCAGAATATATCTTTCTAATGAAATCCACATTATTGGTAGCATTAAGAAAATGAAATTCCTAGGGACCACTAAAAAGTTGTTCTTACTTTAATATACATCGTTTAAATGCATTTTCAAAGTACTTAGAGATGTATTTAGGTTTTGTTTTTAGTAGTAAGTGCTGATGGGACTTGAATCCTAATTTTGTCCAAACATGGCCTAAAATATTTTTTCATGTACACTTTTGAAGGAGATTCACTAGGTAAAAATCATTATTGAAATAATAGTAGACACATATTTCACTGTAGCTTACCTAAAATGAAGACCTGTGGGGTGGTGAATTTGAAAATGGTTTTAAAACATGTCTAACACATTGTAGAAAGTTGTGGAATAGAAACTTGCTGCTGTCTCAATTTCCTTTGTTTTTCACATGCACACATGCACACACTTTTATGTACGTATATAGTAAATTCAGAAATCTTATACTATTAATTAGCTTCTTGTAAGTAATTAGACTCAAAGGAATTGAGATGTACTTGGCACTATTCTTTCTCTGCTCTTCAGATTGTCTTTCATTGGTGGTAGCTTTGGAATTTAGCTTCCACTGTATAATGCAGAGCAAAGAAGAACAAGGGCAAAAATAGTGACACAGTTCCTTGGCCTATATTCCACAGAATTTCCAATACAGCAACTAGCAAGAATGGTTTCAAAAAAGATAAATGTGATTAAAGGATGCTCCATGCTTTCTCCACAACAAATGATGCGGAGACATTGCACTTGCTTTAAAATGCAGGGGTGATCAGGATCTTAATTATGAGCAACAGAAATCTGCAAAATGTTTGTTTCTCCTTCCTCCATCTGAGGACGCTGCAGCAAGCAAAGTATTCTTCCAAGTCACTTGTAATTAAGTTCTGAATAGCAGTCTTTTGACTTTAAAATAACACACAGTTGAATATATAATTCAGTACAAATTTAGTTAATTTGTTAATAGCAGTAATTCTGATAGTCACAAATATCTAAAGGAGGGAAAATGAGATTATTTTAATTTAATTTATTCTGTATGTCCAATTTATTTCCTGTAGAAATGTGAGCAGAATAATTTTTTTGAGAAAAAAAACCCCAAATGAACCCTACAATATAAGTAATGATTGAAATGCTGTTATATGCTGGTATGATATTATCAGTATGCAAGACTGGCATTTTCTGCAGAAGCAAAAGGAGAGAAAGGTCAGAACAAGGATGTGCTGTAACTTTGCTTATATCAATACTTTTAAGACTTCATAACAAAGCTTCTGCTATCTCAGTTTGGCCATGGGCTGTAACATTTGAAACAAAAGGATGTTTTGTAATATGCGTAAAATGAAATTATTTTAACTAGAAACTACTCTGGAAATAAAGAATCATATGGCTTTGTATTATAGACTTTACTGCATAGTGGCAATTGTTTTTCTTCATAGATGATGACTTCCTTTGTCAGGTGGAATTCTTCAGAGTTTACTGGAATATTTATTGAAACATCTGTTTCTGCCAGTGTCTTCTCCTAATCAATGTCTGGTATCACCAAAAGTTAAACCTAAAGAAATTAGAAAGGTGCTGCAATTTGGGATCATCGATGTCAAACTGCACATCACTGAGTGCACTGTATAAACTGAGATAGGGGGAGAAAAAAGAATTAGAGATACTGGAACGAAAATGAAGTTCCTGTAAGAGTATAAGGAGAGATAGATTAGATTATTGTAAATATTTTGGATTTTTGAACTGCTGAAATCTAAAAGGATTAGTCATTAGCAACTCTACACTGAATGTGCTTTAAATATTTTCTGCAATACAAAACAAAATCATCCTACATTTTTCTGGTGAAAGCAATACTGACACTGTAGGATCTTATTGCCCTCATTTGCATAAGCTTTACAGATATCTTAAGGAAATTAAGTACTTCAGCAAAGCAACCATATCTTATAATTCCATGAAAACTGAATTTTACATCAGGACAAAAGCAGTCACACAGTACAAATCATTTTGTGAAAGTGATGCAAACATGTCTTACTCCATCCTATAATTATCCAGTCACAGAAACAGGAAAAGGAGAAAATTGTCAGCAAAGTATATTTGAATTTAAATTCCATTACAAAGCAGTTATAGTTTTTATATCAACAGCATGGTGACATGGTAATGAGACTCACATACATACAGTCTGATACTGCTTACAATGCCTCTCTTTGCTTTTGTAATCTCAAACCTCTTCCTCAGAGAAGCATTTTTCTACAACAAATTCAATAAAGTAAATTATATAACCAGTATTCTTAAAAAAATAATTTATAATAAGTCTGCAGTGTCCTAGATAACAGCTAAGAGATTTTTGTCACTATGAAGTTCAATGGCATTAAAGTTGAGATTGCCTTGCCTATACATAGGGCATCCAGCTCCTGTCTGAGACAGACACAGGTAACACATAAGGTCTTGCATAAGCCACGAGGATAAATCAGGTTTGATAAGACAGTGAAAATGATATTACATGTCTGTGATGAGGCAACTGAATAAAACTGTCCCAACAGTGCCATAGCTCATGGAAATCTGACAGTCCTCAAAGTGTCTTTATGGAAATATTTAGTGACTACTTTCATCAAAATCTGGAAAGCCCTGCAGGCAGCCAGAAACATTCTTTATCATTTAAGGCATATATTTATCCTAAAAGTGTTGAATGGGAACACATTGAGTCTAAAGACATGTTGGAATGTGGTAGAATAAGTATTTTTAAAGATTATAATATCCAAATAGTTGGTTTTTTTTAAATCTGGATTTTTTCAAATATGAATAAAATATCTACCTTGATTTATTCTTTCAAAAGATTTAAAATCCACAGTAAGGCTACCCAGCTGTACTACCTAGCAGGGATCCATCTCTCTTGAGATTGCACGACCCACCAGTTGTAAAGCCAATAAGTGAACTGCAAGCCATCAGATCCCATCAGGCACTGAACACCCACATGAGGATGCACACTCACAAACATACACACACAAGAAGTGCAGAATGCAGAAATACTCTGCTTAATGGAATGCACATATGGTGCTAGTGTCCTGCTTTATTGTAAACTAGTTGGTGTCCTTGATATGATCTGGGATCCTGCAGGAAAAGGCCTCTGTTCCTGTGCGTAATCAGGAACATTAAATGACAGGTAAAGCAACATGGCAGATTACAGAACTGGGTCTAAAGATGCAGTCAGCAGTTGGTGGTTGCAATTCAATGCATGGAAAAAAACAAATCCCTGGCATATTATGGGGCTTTTGTTTCATTCATTGTTCATATCTATCATTTTTCAACAGGTTGCATGGTCCCTCCTCTTAGGAAGTGAGTGAATGTTCCTAAACTGCTAAACCTGAGAGAATGGCTTGAACATAAGATAAAATGTAAAGCATCACATAAAAAATCACAGAACTCATCATACTGTGAATACCAATTGTCTGCATTCCAGTTAATCTGGTGTACCTTTCATGTTCTTACCTCTCTTAAGATTGTGTACATTATCTAGTCTCTTGTTTTTCTTTGAAATGTCTGCAGGTCAGTTATGGTGAAACTGCTTTCAAAGACAGCAGGTTAATCACAAATGGCTTCAATGGTATAAAATCTAAGGACTAGTGCACAGCAGAGATGTCACTGATGCCCACATAGTTAAATTCTCTGGTACAACAGTGTCTGGTGATTGTGTTTTCAGGCGAGCACCATAAGCATACTCACCCCTAACAAGCAGCTCTGTTTCATCTGACACAGTATCTGCTGCAGTCTGGACTCTGCAACCATATCTCCCAGCGTGCATCAGGAGGATGTTCCTGATCATTAAATCTGCAGAGGATGCTTGCTGAAAAAGGGATGAACTGTTAGTTTAAAACTCAGAAAATCTGTTTTCAAGGTAGTTCGCGAGGGTGCATTTGTACGGTTTGAACAACTCCTGAATGCAGCTTTCATCTTACAAAATGCATGTGCCTTAATACCCTCTTGTGAGGATTATCAGAACACTGCATTTATACAATTATTAATAGGGATTAAAGAAGAGGATTTCAGGTTTTTAATAACTTTGACTTTGCTTAAAGCACATTGTGCATATTTGCATATTCAAAGAGAATTATTCGAAACAGCACAAAGAAATTCGTTAAAAGATGAACAGACATATTTTGGATGCTGTCCCTGGTATTAAAAAAGTCCTCTTAGAAATTAAGGGATGCTTTCTTCCTTTTCAGTACAATGCAGTGACATTTGGAATATGTCTTGCTACTTTGATGAAATAAAGATAGTTTGAAAGAAAATATTGATTTTTATTAACATAAAGGATATTGATGCAAAATACGATTGAGAAAATATGAACAGATTCTCATTCTTCCTTAAAGAAAATATTGATTTTTATTAACATAGAGGATATTGATGCTAAATATGATTGAGAAAATACGAACAGATTCTCATTCTTCCTGTTGAAATCTGTATGTATTTAAATCTGAACATGCAAAATGTATATAGAGAGTATAAAGAGAGAACCAGTTCAAATTTTTATTTTTATTTTTTTTAGAATTATGGCCAGCAATTACAGTGCCCCAAATTTATGAGCAGAAAAGGGAAAATTGAAAAGTACAATAGCCTTTTGAAGAATATATGGCTTTTGCTAAGAATCTCTGTCTTATTTCATAAATTTGAGCAATAATGTTATATTTTGCATATACAAAATCATTGTTATATCAAAACGTACTGGAGACAATAACCATTGCTCCATCAGATTTAGGGAACCCAAGTCCATACATATTGTTGATTTAATATAGTCACTACTCAGGGAAAGAACAGGTAAGTGCAAACAAAAGTCCCACTGACCACACAGTGTAGCAATTGCAGTTTACTTACTCAATTATGTGTCATAAAAATGACTGCAAGTTTTTGATTTAATGTAAGCACCAACAATTTTGGCAAATATGATATGTGAATCAACATGTTAACTTTCTTCAACAATTATGTAGATTTTATATAACATTCATTATATATGACATATATTTAATGTTTTGGCTATAATTATGTCATATAGAATATGTATTCATCACACTTATGCAGCCTGTAATATGTAATGTATAATTTGTATACAATGACATGCACAAAATATTTAATTAATATTATATAAATATATAATATATTATAGTATACAAACTACAATTATTCGACTATCTAAAATTATATTATCTAGACTTTATCTAATATTCTATAAAAAAGACATATAGAATTGGTTACATTATATATAGGACATTTTATACAAAAATATAATATGAAATAATGTAATTGAGTAATTATAATGCAGTATGTAATGTAATATATTACATATTTATTATACTGCCTTATAGCTACCATATACAATATACTATATATTAGACATTATATATTAAACATTAGGGTTTATTAGCATGTAGTTAATGCTGTATTAATATAATACAATAACTCCTCTTTGGTGTTTCACTTCAAGAAGTATTTATAATGTATAGGGATTTCCATTCTCAGATTTTGTTTACTTGGCTAACCAAGCACAGATTGATGGTCTCTCCTTGAATTACATGTTTCTGTGCCATACTATTCCTATGCAATGGTTCTAATTTGACTAATTTTGATTCCGAGTGAGTAGAATTGTACCTACATTCAAAATAAAGTCTTACTAGGGATGCACATGTGTACTTCTCTAGCTATGCTGGAAATTTTCCACCCATTTCACCTAGATTCATATTGCTTGTTTTTTGGGCACATACTTATTCTGTGCTCATGTAGATACATTCAGATCTTTATCCTTCTCAGTCATTTGCAAGTTATGAGCTTACACTTTATATCCAGTCATTCATGTGTGCATGACCTTGCGCTTTGTAGTATTACATTTCTTGTCTGCTCCCATGTGTTATTTTCATAATCTGCTGTATTGGTAAGGTGTCCAATTTGTCCCATACAACTGTCATTTGCATACTTTTATCTCTTATCTCAAGGTCATTAATGACAAGATGAAATAGGATTTGTTTCAAGATAGAATCTTCTATAATTTAGTTTCTTCTTTCTAGGCAGAAGGATTCTTTTTCGGCACATCTTGGCATACCTTCCTCAACCAATCTTCTCTTCATTTGCATTTTTGGAACTTAACCAAGCACCAAGGTAAAATCTTTACCAAAGCATATTCACATGCAAAGAAGGCAAAGTGAGGTAGGACTTGAAGGCTGCCTTAGAGACCAGAGTGAATGTGGACATGATCTATAGCTTAATAACCCTGTAGATGTAAGACCGCGATTACCATGGGAGTGTTTTGCCTTCTGAAGTGGCCTCAATAATGATATTGCTGGAGGGAAGATACTCAGACCAGTCAGGACATAATGCAATTCCTATATTCTTGCTCTGGCATATCAGAAATCACAGCAGTGGAAAAGAATATATGAGTACTTTACAGCTCTAAATGCAAAAGAAAAGCACACACTCTTACTAGGAGTCAACTTCAGGATTTACTAGCCATTGAAACATTTGTTTCTCAAGACCATTAGTGATCTTGGTACAAAGTGTCACTTATTAGAAGGATAAGACCAGAATCAGTCCATATTTGTTGAGGGCAATTTCCATTTAATGTGTGTTTTGTTGTTAAATGGGAGAAATAGCATAATGGATAGCAACTGTCTGATTTCATTGCTCAGGAGCTGTTAAAATCTTGGCTGTCACTCTAACTTCCACACTCATGACTGTGTGACTCTGAATATTCTTATAAAACATCTAAAATATGTATTTCATCTACACACCTTTGTAACTGGGAAGACAAGCAGCAATTTAAAGAATCATTGCTCTAAGTGGAGAGCAGTGCAGTACAATAGATCCCTATGAAACACTTTTATTGCAGCGTAACAGGACATGTGGCCAGCATTGCTGAGGATGTGTGAGCAGAAAGATATTAAAACCACTGTGTTTAATACAGATAGGTATATACTTAGACATTAGATTCTTGATCATGGAAATAATCAGACACTTTAGCTTCCATTTAGATAAGTAGGAGCTATATTTGACCAGGACCTTTAAAAATTACCAAATCATTGCTGTTCAATGGCATTTATAAAGTGGTGGTTATTAATTTTACGGTCTCTTATAAGTCTCAGAAGACAAATTATTTTGTTGATTAATTTATCCTGTAATGAGAGGTTCTAGACCACAACAGGGTTTGGGGGAGGTTAAACTGATGTGCTGGCCTTCTAGATCTTAAGGAAATCTCTGTACCTTGTTATTGCAGATGCTGCTCAAACTTAAGCAATTGCAATTCAGCTTAAAAAACCTGCTAAGTAGGAATGAAGCAGAGACTCCATGAAGAAAAGTATCTAAGGATAGAACTTTGCTTTTAGTCTTAGTGGAAAAAGAGATGAAGCTTCAGCAAAAGCAGAGACATACACTCCCCTTTGGGGAAGACAAAAACTGGGTGACACGGATGCAAAAGGTGTAGAAAGATCTCTCACCTCAACTAACATGAGTTAGGACAGCCTGATGTATCAGCAACCATGTGATCACAATCTTATTCAAAGCTGAAATTTTAAGCCGATGTTTAACTTTCTTTCTCTACATCTAAATTTTGACGCTATTAATTGGACATTTTTAAAAGCTGCTTTTTATTTCACTAATTTTATGGTCTTCTGTGACAGGGAATATTTTGCAAGAAGTGCACTATTTCAAAGTAGCATTTTATTAGAAAAATCCATATTCTTTGGTGTTCTGAATATCATTACTCATTTAATCAAGTATCAAGAGTATTTGCATTTGTTCAATATAAAGTTATATGGTATGAAATATATCTTGTACTTTACAGAAACTAAAACTTAGAACAAATCAGGTAGATTCAAAAAACAGGTCTTAATGTTTTTCAGGAACGCTAAGTGTAATCTTCAAGGTCAGCATCAGCTATGGACCAACTGTAACACCAAACACACTATTTGTCCTTATTAAGCAGCAAATAAATAATAATACATCTATCAGTGTTTTCTGTTATGACTAATGGTTCGGGGCAGAAAATTGTTGTATCATTCATATTATGCTCCTAAGTGTCCCGTTCATTAGGTTCTGGGCAGATCCAGTGATAAATGCTGTGTCAATCTATGGGTCTTTCTACTCCAGTTTGTCATTCTATCTGAGGTCATAGTCATGTTTGGAATGTATTGAATTAGATTTACCTGTAAGGTATTGCTTGAAACAACGTTTTGCAAAAATTGGTGCCACCTATACATTATCATTTGCTTTTGATGTGCAGATACTTCCTCAAAATCCAAAAGGCTCCAAGGAACATATAATATGCATACTTTGCTCAGTAAGATTCACTTTGTTGGATGTTTTTTTGCACCCATTGCCCTAATGCTGGGGATTTGCAGAGAAAAACAAAGGACAGTTTTCAGAGAGTTTACTGTTGGGGAATGAATACTTCTTCATCCATCCCACATCTTCACAGAGAGGAAGTTGTATGAGGATTTTTTCCCCTTTTCATTTCATGGATCCTAAAACCTTGTGAGTTGCTTTGCAGTAAGGTAACTTTTACATACTGTTCTTCGAGTGAAGAGAATTAAACTCACTCTTCCTGTGAGAGTGTGTCCATTATCCTGAGCCAGTTGCTAGGAGACCTCTCTGCTAATCTGTCCATTCATTTGCTGAGTTTTTATCTCTAAACCAAGGTGGTCCAGTCAGTATCCAAACTTTTCTTCTGAAGGCTTTGCACAAGAACAATCTCTAATCTGCCTGCATTTGAAATGGAGCTCACAGTTACACCCTAGAGCACTTTCTTAAAATCTAGTAAGTCTCTTATTCACTCTCCTCTGCCACTTCCATGGAAGAATTACACTTTGGATTGATTATCACCTAGTTGATTACATATATTCAAACTACAGAATCTTATGTAGAAAATATATCTGAAATATTATGCTCTTGTCATTGTATCAATCCCACCTTTCATTTAAGCTATCTCTAATGCTGCTTATTTTCCACATTGATTGTAATACTTCCCTTCCACACTCCAACTGCAGTTCTTTGGATGTAACTGATTTATCTTGAAAAGAGGGACAAAAAGCCAAGGAAGTTCATAATACTGGGCAGTCAATAGAGATGACATGGCAACGTGCAGCTCTCAGCTTCTGCACTGCAAAGGCCTGGGGACTAGAAAGGTTGCCTATTATTGTGCAGAGGATTCAGGTTGGGAACTCAACCTGGACAACATGCAGTGAAAACTGTCTCTCTGCTTGGGAAGAATATATCTAAAAATGGTAGTGAGACTATTGCAAAAGATCATGATTCAACAAAAGCTTAAATCAATTGGAAAAAGAAAGTCGCAAACACTGACTGCTGTTGCAGGAAAACTTTTATGATGAAAGCCTAAGGGGTGTTTGAGTCATTTCTTTACTATGACTACAGGGGTTTATCGAGGCTTGCTGGCTGCCATCTGAATCTCTTGACACTGAGAGGTGAGAATGCTTTCCTACAAAGTGGTTTCTATAAGAAGAGAATGCTTGGGAGGTACTAAAACCCTGGAAAGGTTGTATTCTGTGTAAACTGAGAACAGAAAAACAACAGTCTGTAAGTAAACAGGACTGAGATTTAATCTCAGACAAAAAAATCCTGGGCTGTTTATGATGTCTTATTCAGCTTAAATAATTATTTAAAATATATGGGCCTTTTTTACATATAACACATATTAGGTGCATTCCTGATTCATACATTATTTGATTTAGAAAAACAAACTTTATGAATGAAATTCAGTCAGATTAAATTGAGAAATTATTTCACAGTTGATCGACATATATGAATAGCAGTGGAATTCATTTTTGGTGCATTTATCTGGAGCCAACTAATGATCTTACAAAATAACCTCATGGCAATGTTATCTTAGGACCATCAACAGTAACTGAAAAACAGCAATACAATAAAGTTCTTTTAAATTATGCTGACAATTTATATGTACATTATGATGGATTGTTGGCTTCAAGCCAAATTCTGTCCATAATGCATTTAGGACAGTTTAAGTGCTATTTCATGCAAATTCTCAGGTTTGAACACATCAACCACTTGTTTGTCCCCTGCTTATGATGATTATAAATTGCAAGTATTTAATCTGCTAAAAAGCAGCAGATTTCTCAGTTCTGAGTTCTGTCTTTTAATCATGAAAGCATATTTGGAGCAAAGAAGATGAAATAACTGTTATCAGTTTTGTTGTGATCAATGGTATGTAGTACTATATTAATGGTAGTATAGTAGTATCCAGGCTGATGCAGATTGACAGAGACATACTTGATAAAACCAAGTTACATTTTCACTGTCTGTAAGAAGTAAAAAGATAGTTTTCAGGTTTGTGAATCCACAAGAATTGTCCAGGGGAAGTGTGGACCCTTTCAGTGGCAGCATTTTTGAGCAATTTGCATAGACAAAGCAAGAATTATGAGAGCAGTTGTTTTGGCTGAGCACTTGTGGCTGGCAAGGAATGCCAGAGTGTGATGGAGTGTTGTGAGTGGATAGGGAGGACTTGAGTCAGCCTGAATGCTGCAAGTGCATCTCAAGTGCAGCTTGAGTTGCTGCAAATGAGTTAGATTAATTTTATTGAGAGAAAGAAATAAAGTTAAATCAGTATCAGATCTCAGGTATATTGATCAGTTATTCAAACACTCAGCTGTGCTCTTACAGCCCAGATTAACACTGTACTAAGTAATTAAATGATCCATCAGCTGCAAGTAAACAGGGGAAAGAAGGGACTGTCATGAAATATCTTTTATTTATCCCAAGATTATTTTCATCAGAATGTTTCTTGTAAACAAGGAAAGGTACAAAATACCTTAATAGGATAAACCAGTCTAAAAATTGTCTGACTGTATTTCATGACATCTTTATTACAAACATTTTTAATAGAAATTGGTATTTGGGAATGTTAAAAGGCTCATGTTTTACAAAATGATTGGTTATCTCCCTCCTCCAAAACAGAATCAAATAGAGGAGATCACTAAGGTTGGAAAAGACCTCTAAGATCATCGAGTCCAACTGTCAACCCAACACTGTTGTGTCACCACTAAACCATATCCCCAAGTGCGATAGTCACACTCCTTTTGAACACTTCCGGGATTGGTAATTTCACCACTTCCTTGGACAGCTCATTGAAATGCCTGACCACTCTTTCAGTGAAGAAATTTTTCCTAATATCGAATCCAAACCTCCTCTGGCGCAATTTGGTCATTTCCTCTTATCCTGTCACCCCTACCTCACTACAGCGTCCTTTTAGCTAGTTGTACGGGGTGAAAAGGTGCCCCCTTAGCCTTCTTTTTTCCAGGCTAAACAAGATAAAATGTTACTTATCAACTGTCTGCCTTAGTCTCTATTCATAACCAATGCCACAAACTCTTATGTGCACCAGTTTACATATTTGTTTGATTCTAGGAAATGTTCAGAGTATCTCTCTAACGCAGTGTGATATAAATTCAATCCACTCACTAGAGCTGTTTTTATCCTGTAAGCAAGTGCATTATTATACTGTGGTCTTCATTGTGTTCATATTTTGGTTTATAGTTACCAGTCATAAACCAAAAATTCTAGAAATCCTTATTGTATATTTTACCCGCCCTAATTTACAAGAAATTTATTTTACCAAAAGGTGAGATAATTTTTTTATTTTTAAACTGCTTCTGATCACTCAAGTATATAACTGCAGTAGCATGACAAATGGGCAAAACCCAGTAATCAGCATAGGGCTGAAATATCTGGAGATTTG
>NW_008656969.1:0-7929 GCF_000695815.1 Acanthisitta chloris | reverse complement strand
TGACAAACAGTGAAATAAATTGATAGCAATGAGGTTGATATGAGGTTCAACTTCACCCTGAACAGAAATTCTTTGTGCATAGACCATATATCTTCTACAAGACTTCTGACAACTATTGCTGTTTTCCTTTGGGGAAGAAGAAGGGTATTAAATAAAACCCCTATTTAATTAGCATTATTTGGGTTTATGTCTGATAAGGAAGAAAGACATCATTATTAACAACCTGCTGTTTTAGTTGATTCCATGTAGTGTAGAACTTACCGCTGCCTGTTTAGAAAATGCCTAGGAAATTTTAATATTAACTTCTAAACATGATTAAGGTGCTACAACAAATCAAGGAGAGACTTGAAAATATAAGGAATGGTGCAAATTTATGTTCTTTCAAATGTTCTAGCTTATCAGATTGAAGTCTCCCATGCTAGGTATTGTCCGATCTGTATCTACTGGCCTTTTTTAAGTGAAACAATGGATTTCAATTCACTTCCATGTGAACAAGTGACCCCTGTGAAATATAACATGACAAGTTGTGCTTATTGTTTCCCATGGTGGTAGTTTCTGCCGAGATCAAAGACCAAGAAGATATTGAGACTAAATCACTTTCCTGAGTCTGAAAGGTACTGATACAGGTCAAGGTGAGGGACACTTAGAGCAATGCTGCTGCTTACTAGACTGTGGATAACCACAGTAAATCTTTTTGCTTGTCTGCTGTAAAAATAGCAATGTCTTTCAAAGTCAGAGTAGGAATGATGATAGTTGGATGAGAATCTACAGGCAAAATCAGATGTTTTTAGCGAGAAAACGGATACCTCCACAATAAAATGATGGTCAGTGGGTATCTTAGAAAAGAACATTTTGAATAGAATTTTGAACAGGACTTCTAGATTTGGAAAAAGGGACTGAAAATCAAGGGTATCCTAATAAAAACAAGCAGGTCTATATTTTCTGTGCTCATGCGCTCACTGTTGCTAGGTGGAAATCTTGGAAATTCAGATTTCCCTGCAAAATTGTTTCTATAAATTTCACAATTTTCTCTTACAGAGCCTAAAATATTATCGAATCTTTTGTTAGACAAAGTAAGACTTTTTTAATGCCAAAGGATTCTGGGTATATGTAACCCTTTGCATTATTTTTCTTCTACCAAATATATTTTGGAGTTACACATACACAACATTTGGGATGTTTCCTTTTCCTAGACTGCAGTCTGCAGCTGTCGCTCCAGTGGAGTTTCATTGGTTCCTTTTCCTTAATATTCCCTTCTTGTACAGCTTTGTTCAACTTGACATCCGTAACACACTTATCTTTGTGCCAGGCAAGTCCTTGAAGTGGCTAAATTGCTATATGTACTTATTCCTTGATAGCTCAGTAAATAACAGCAGAAACACTTTCAATTTGTATAAAAATTAGTTCTCAGTATGAAAAATGAGACCACTTATTTTTTTCATACAAAAGTTAGAGATATAATTTAAAACAAGCAAAGCAATATGTACTATTAAGACAAGTTTTCCTTTTAATTGTAATTGTTAGGGAGCATGGAGTGAAAATTTATGTACAGCCCCAATAAATGTGTACTTTGGTGATAGCTTTTGTAACACTGCATTGAGCATCAGGATGCTCATCATACTTAACACCTGGGTCTGCCATAGTGAAAGTATGAGCAGTGATGAGAGGTTTACAGTGGTTTTGTTATTAACAAAACCCATTCAAATAATGTTCAATTTGTCAGGCTTTAAAATAAATAAACAGACCCCAGGCAAACCTGAACATAATTTTATCTGCTGAAGTATCAGTGTGTGCAGAAGAAATGGATGTATAATTCTATGACTTCATACACACAAAGGATATTATTTTTCTTAAACATACTATGTAGAAAAACGTTTTGTTTAGGATCAACTCATGCAATTTAAAAAAATTATCCATGATGGCAAAAAAAAGGAGTTTTATTTTATCTTGCTTTGTCCTAGTACCTGGTCATACTATAGGTTTTAACAAACTAAAGAAATATATTTTCATGCTTGTGATTAATTTCCCATGCTTACGTGGTTAACAGAAATGCTAATGAGATATGATTGAAGCATTCCACAAGTAAGTAGTTGTGGGAATTGTGTCAAAATACACAAAAAAAATTGGTTGTATTACCACAATTCCTATTTTCAAGTTTTGCATGTCTCAACAGATTCATCTTCAATTTGGAACAATGCAAAAATCAGAACATAACTTTTGGTGACTGGAGATCTACATATATTTTAACAACTACTTTCAAAGGGTGTAAAAAGATGTGTCACATTATGTTTCCAACAATGCTCAGAAAATTTCAGTGAGGATTGTCTTATGAAGGTCATGCTTAGTTACTCCTATTCGAAGAGGAATGCTCCTCCCCAACCTCCATCCTGCTGTAGCATGTTAAGAGCTATTTTCAGCCCTCTTGCAGATGATCCAAGCCTACACTTCCACTCTCTCTTTAGAATGAAAACCAGAAACCTCTTGACATTTATATGAGTTAGGAATGCAAGAAGGCATGGCTTGACCATCTCTTGTGTGACATCTTGTAAAGGCAAATCCAGTCTTTTTGGTATTCTTCTTTAGAGCTGCATATTATTTCACTATTTCAACACTGCTTTAACAATGACAAGTTAGGATCTACTTTTGCAATATTTTGCAAAATGTGTAATTCCTTGTTTTCAGGTTGATTACATTCTCTGATCAGCTGAAGTTTGCTGTTTATTGAAAACTATGTTTTAGGAAAAAAATACATTGCTTGTGTGCCTCTGAAAAGAAAGTTTTCAGATTTTTCTTAATAAACAATTTTTTTAATCCATTTGGTTATCTAGACATTAAACATTGACTCTATTATGAGTGATTAATATTATTTTCACTTAGTAAAGTAGCAGTGACACTCTAGCAACACAGTTAGATTGAGGTCATAAACTCATACTAAAATAGCTGGTTAAATCTAGTAAGTCTTAGCTAAATTTTAATCATGTCAGGACAGTTAAAGGAATCAGTAATTTCAGTGAGATTTGCATTAATATTTGTCTGAAAATAGTCCCAGTATGTCATCTTTGATCACTGTGAATGAGCCTTGCTTTATCAGTTTCAGGACTTTCTCTTGTAGAAATGAAATTAATGAAGAATTCCTGTTGAAAGATTTACAAAATCCTACTTTCATAAAAAAAATGAAATTACATTGCATTAGTTTTACTTTGACATGAGAAATGAAATTACTTTGAAAATTTCCGAGGCTGTGGATTTTACCAGTGATTATAAATTCACTTTGGCACAGACAATGATGAAATGAACTGTAAGAACCACATGATACATTTTAGATTTGAATATTTTTTGGAATGACTTGAAATCAAATTGTAATCATAGGATGTTTTCTTGAATCAAAGAATGACCTTGAAGTTAAAAAAACCCCCATAATTATCCTTCCTATATATTTATTGCAGGTTTTTTAGTGTTGCATTCCTCAGATGAACGTAACTATGCTAAGAATCTTCACAGTAAGATATACCTTACTAATGTTATTCAATTAAAAGGCTTATTGAAGTAAACTCGAATTTAAAAAGCAAACCCTCCACCAAGTGAATATAGTATGACATCCATAAAGGCAAGCAGAAGAATAAATTGATTGCAGCTGACAAGATTTTTAATGCCAAGTTGACTTCACTACATTGTACTCAAATGAGATACATTAACTTTTAAAGTTTCTTGACCTTTGTGAGCTTCATTTTTCTCTGTTAACATAGCATAGACATTTGATTTACATTTCATTAGTGGGAAGATTGAGTCAAATTACTGTAGATTCTATTTCCAAACTTGTTCACATTAAAAGATTTATTTCTACTAAGAAAAGTTCAAATCATTTTACATGAGACAGGTTTGAATACTTTATCATGTTTTTGATCTTATGAAACTGTTTTTGAATCAAGTGGTAATATTTGACATTGGTATGTATATATTTTTTCTGCATGATTCTTATTGACTTAAATATTGTTTGCACAGTTAGAACGTACCTCATACAGGGGAGTTGGTAAATAAAATAGAGTACTTGCTACTCAGATATTAAAATATATGCTAGGCAATTAAAGCATTGGGAGGTGAGGGCATTTCAGCTGCCATGTTATCTGTGAGAAAGACATCAATGCTTGTAGCAGCACCCTTTCTATTTTAAAATCAGCATAAGAGTGTAAGTAGGATTTGATTAAACCTCCTGTCTGTTCCCTCACAATCATCAGATACCTCACGGAAAATAGGATGTAAAAGTTTAAATTAAATATCTTCTTGTTGAAAACAACTTGGAGTAATTCTAGTGACCAGCAATTTGCACCTCCTCTAGCTAACATTTCTTTCCAACGTTACTGAAAGCAGTTCCCTTTCAATTTGGTCAGAATTCGGTAAATGTGAGACATAAAAGCATGCAAATTCCTATCAGTTCACAGTGCACAGGTGACAAATGTATGGTCACTTACTGCCTTGATGCTTTCAAAGTGTCCACCTTCTTTTTCAAAGTCAATTGGCTGGCCATTGAGTGTCCAATAGAAAGTGACATCAAGTGTGCTGTCGTGAAGGGCTTTGCAACTGAGGACAATGCTTTCTCCAACCGTCAACTCTATCTTCTTGGGCGTCAATTCTATTCTTGTAGGTTCTTGAAATATAGAAGGATTAGGAACGTTTAGATGTAGTGCCAGCTCAAAATAGTATGATTGAGTGCTGCTTACCCTGCTCAGAGCTTATATTTGCTGCTTGTTTCAAATACACACTGTCGAATACTGAAGTATATTTATAGTGCACACTGACATATGACAGTGTGGATCGGAAGGTACAGCCAGTTTCATGGAAAGAATAAGGCAGAATCCTAACCAACAATCTGTGGGACTTCTGAGATGGATTAATTAATTAATTTTATTAGTTTCAGGAAAAGGTACTCATTTTTGTTTAAGGCTGCATCACCTGGGATCTTGTGATTGCATGAAAATTTCAGTTTTGCCAGATAAAATAAAAAAAAGGATATTTCCTGGATAACTAAACATAGAAAGAAGCTTGAAAAATGAAGCCAAAGATCTATAAAGAAATCAATAATCATATATGAATTCAGCTGAAAAAAAAAAAAAATGTGGTTCAAAAATTAATTGCAATTCAGAGATTTGATTATTATTACTTTTCTAGGAGCTATCTTTCTTTAGATTTTATATTGATACATTTTTTGCTTTAAACTAATTGTATGTTCACATGCAGAAAAAAAGTAGGGGTGAGTTCTCAAAGGTAAAATATCTTAAAAGGGATATTGATTCTTTTACTTATAGAATTAACTATAATGTGAATGATTTAGTATATACACTGATTCTTCTGACATACATCTACAATATACCAGCTGGAGTATGCCATCTGATGCAGAAATACGGTGTTTGACTGGATGGAGTTTAGCCTCCCTACCTTGTTGGAAATGCTTTTTTATTCTGCCTGTACCATGCTGGTGTGTGGTTGGCCAGGGATTCTAAGTAATAATTAAATATTAGTCAAGAAAAATCTTTGGTATCATCAAAGTATTTTTTCATACCTTTAACAGATATTGATGCAATGATTTCTGCAGATCCAAATACATTTACGCCTTGGCATAGGTACCGTCCTTCATCAGACTTGGTAGCATTCAGGATTCGTAGACTCCCATGTGGAAGAATAGTTATCCTGAAAAAGATAAATGCATAAATATATAAATATCTCTCCTGATCTAGCAGCCAAATTCCCTGATGCTATATTTCAGAGATAATAAATAGGATTAAGGACTGCTGCTTCCGTAGTAAGGGATGATGGAGATGATAACTGAATTATCTTCTGTTTCAAAAAGGTTTCAAGGGAAGCATCAGTGGATTGGCATCCTTTAACACCTATTAGTGGTGAATTTTAATGAAACATTTGTAAAAAGGTAAAAAAAGATGATCCTTCATAATTTGTCTTTCAAGTTTCACTGCTATATTATTGTCAAATCACTTTTCAATATCAAGCAAAGGCTATTCCATTTAGAAAAACAAAATTACCTTAGAAATAAAACCTGACAAGAATGTGAAGGAGAACACAAAAGAGGACTAGAATAAAAACTCATAAAATGAATTGCATCGGGTCAAAATATGATTTATGGTATGGCTACGCTGTTTAGCAAAGGGACTTAAATAAACTCTGCTTTTTTGTAGATCAGCTCTTTTTTCTTTTTTTTTGAGTTTGTTATTATTGCAGCTCTAGTACACCTCTTGGTAAGTAACCCCACTGAAACATACTAATGAGAAACATTGTTCAACCATTCACATTTAGGAGTTTCAAATTCTGGTTTTGCTTACAAATTATTAATCATAAAGACCATGACGGTGTATGAAAATAAACATTTCTTTGCTGTTCGAAAATGACAAAGACCCTGAATTTATTCTATCTTTAAGGTGCAGCCCTGCAAGAACAGTAAATAGGAACAGAAATTGTTCTTTTCCTGACAGAGAACTCCAAGCCTTAAAGGAACATGGCAACTCTTACAAGGCATATAAGCCAAGCTCTGCTTGCTCGTGTATCCTTTCCCAGGTTACATGGTGGTTACAGCTCTCTCAAAGGTCCCAGGAGATGTAGGCTGGAAATCCACCAGAAGGAATGGATGCCAAAAGCAGATAATCCTCAGCAAATGCTTTCAGGTATCCCATAGAAGCTGAGGAGGAGGTGGTGTGCTTCCTTGTCCTGTATTTGAAAACTACGGAAAGACTTCTGTGTTCGAGAGTCTAACTAAGCAGGTAGGTGACTCTTCTGCAGGAATGTTTGGGGTTTTAGACATACCTCACAGAGAAGACTTTCTGTATGTTACACTAGTGACTGACACTCCTTCTGCTAGGAGTCTCCTGCTGAGTTTACAATCAGAAATCATGGAGAGTACAATCTAGTGGTTTACTCTTGTGAAGTATTTACCCAGGAGTAAGGCACTTTCATCATCCTGATCAACAGGTCTGGGTTGGGCTCTTCAGCAGCTGAAAAAGGGAAGGAATTCCCTCTCAAGGCTGAAGGTGTTAGAGTGTAAAGCTGAGTTACATTTGATTTATACTAGGAGTGATTTACCAAAGGCTTAAGATTCAATAATGTGCTCAAACAAAATCACTAGTATGAGACTGCATATCTTCTTCCCACACCCTCCCCACCCTCTCTCAGGAGAAAGAATAATATCCTCTACTTTCTGACTTTGTGAAAAATGATGGTTTATTATCTGAGGTTTGTAAACATTGTGATGGAGAAAACAGAATTTCATTCCAGTGAAAAATGTGCTTTGTTTACTCCAGATGTTAAACCAGTCACTGCTCAGCAGAGAGACAGAATTAAATAATAGCTTTAAAAGTGAATGGGGCAGAGAAGTGACATGCTAACTCTCAGGTTCCCCAGTGCAACATGAGGATGCATCTCCCAGCTTGCTCTAACCAAATATACAACAGTATTTGAGTCACATTATTTGTCCAAAGGTAATATTGGAGAAAGCATAATTATATTAAGCAAATGCCTCTGCATCAGAGCTTTGAGGTTTTGGATTTTTTCCAACAAATAAGAAGTCTTGAAATTTTGTTGTGATATGTCACACCTTTGAAGAAACACTGTTTTAGAAAATGAAAGGGATGAAAGCTTCCTTCATTTTCTCTTGGCGTAAGTTTTGTTTTCCTATCAAGATGTTCTGTGTTCAATGCTCTGAGGAAATCTTACCATTTGTATGACAATAGTCTTTGTAGAACAGTAATAGTTTTCATCAATATACTGTCAGGATCAGACAAATGAAAGGACATTTCTTCAGCATTTGCAAATTATAAAAACCTAATACACAGCTTAAGTCCTGATGTAAAACTGTTTTTCCTTTTGAGCTTGGAGGAAAAGAAAATTAGATGCATATGGAAGATTATCTAATGAATCTTATATATA
>NW_008656968.1:622-7806 GCF_000695815.1 Acanthisitta chloris | reverse complement strand
GGCTGGAGCTGCCCTGCAGTGATGTTGGACTGTTCCCTTCACACCACAGACACTCTCCTTTGTCCAATCCCATCCCACCCCATCCCAGACCAGCCCCAGCCCTTGTACTGCCAGGGATCAGCAGCTGGCGCATCCCAGGAGAAAGGCTTGCCCGGTCTGGAGATGGTGGGAAGTCAAGTCCTGGTGCTGCCCACCAGTCCCCATGGGGAGAGCCCTCTCTCTCCTCCTCCTCACGGAGGTGTCCCACAGACAGGATGGTCTCCTCTGGAAGTCCCCTCGGTGCTCACTCTGCACTGGGTGGGAGACTGTTCTGTCCCCCTCTTCTCCAGATGTGGGAGGAGGCCATCCACATCTGCAAGGAGCTGGCGGAGCAGTACGAGAGCCATGTCTTCGACTACGAAATGCTGAGTGACATCCTGGTGGGTGCCCAACTGGGATGGGGTGCTGCTGGCAGGGCAGGATGGGGGCAGTGAGGGTCTGCAGGGTCCCGTCCTGTCCCCATCCTACCCCTCTTCCCTGCAGCAGCGGGAAGCCAAGTTCTATGAGAAGATCCTGAAAGTCCTGCGGCCCAGCCCGGACTACTTTGCTGTGGGGTACTATGGGCAAGGCTTCCCCACCTTCCTCCGGGTAAGTGGGGCTGGGAACAGCTCCTGCTTGGGATGTGCTTCCAGCCCTTACTGGACCATGTGTCAGCTGGACAGTGGCCACTACCGAGGTGCCACTTGGGTCCGCTGGTGACTGGGGAGGACACTCCTCTCCCCAGACACACCACCTGCTTGGTCCCTACGGCAGCAGCTCATCACATTGAGCCTCTCCAAGGACATGCAGTACAGCCAAGATGGCTGTGTCCTGGAGTCTCACTCCTCCATGACACCTGTCACCTCTGTCCCTGGGGAACCCCACTCCTCACTGGTCTCCACCTGGACATGGAGCTGTTGACCACAACTCTTCAAATGTCTCCATTCATCCCATTCCTTACCTACTGAGGGGTCTGTCCATCACATCCATGTATTGCCAGTTTGGGGATAAGGGTGTCCTGGAGACAGTGTAAAATGCTTTGTACAAGTCCAGTCGCTCTCCCCTCATCCACCCATGCTGTCATCCCCTAGAGAAGCCACCAGATTCGTCAGGCAAAGTTTGCCTTTAGTGATACCAAGTTGGCTGGCACCTATCACCTCCCGATTTCTCTTCACGTACCCTAGTTCCTTTTCCCTTCACTTGCTGGGTTGGGGGGATATTTTTTTCCTGAAGACCATCTCCTGCTTATGGAGTGACTCAGCCTCATCAACACCTGCATCCCAATGTGCTGGGGCTCACTGCAGCTGCAGCACAGTCCACTCCAGGGATAGGGCTGGGAAGAGCTCTCACCTTCCTCTCCTGCAGAACAAGGTCTTCATCTACCGAGGCAAGGAGTACGAGCGCCGGGAGGACTTCGAGATGCAGCTGCTGAGCCCCTTCCCCAATGCTGAGAAGCTGAAGAGCACATCTCCCCCTGGCCAGGAGATCACCAGCTCCCCAGGGCAGTGTATCCTCCACATGTGCGGACAGGGCTAGGAGGGTGGCTCGATCCCTGTTTATCACCCTTCGTGCAAGGGGTCTCACTGCACCATCCCACACATTCTCAGGGCTCCCCTCTCTGGGTCCTGGAGCCCCTCTACCTGCAGCCCCATCCCCTGGTGTCTGCTGCCAGTGGCCCCTTCCCTCCCACAGCCATCCAGTGCTTCACTGTGCAGCCGGTGGAGGAAACCAAGGTCCGGCTCAAGGGCCGGAGCATCCCGGAGCAGATCACCAAGTGAGTATAGGGGGGAGCAGAGGGAGCTTCTGCTCTGCTCCATCTGGGCAGGACACAGTGTGGGTCCTCTCCCATCCCTGCCCCTTCCCTCCCCACAGCTTCTACAAAGCCAACCACGTCCAGAAATTCAGCTACTCACGGCCCTTCAAGAAAGGCCCGAAGGATCCTGACAATGAATTTGCAGTGAGTGCTGGGGAGGCTGCTGGGACTTTCGTCTGGAAGGGATGGGAGAGCAGGGGGGCCCTGCAAGGAGCCAGGGGTCAGGGGAGAGATGGGGTTGCCAGTGCCAGGATGGGGAAGGTGGTGGTCCTGTGCCCATAGGAAGGGGAAGTGGGAGACCCCCAACGGGGGCAGCCAGGGGTGACCCAGGGTGATGGGAGGAGACTGGTGGGTGACTTCTGCCCTCCCTGCAGAACATGTGGATTGAGCGGACAACCTTCACAACAGCCTACCCTCTGCCTGGCATCCTGCGCTGGTTTGTTGTGACTGAAACCACCACGGTGAGGAGGGGGCTGGGGGGAGCAGGACCCTCCCAGGATCCCAGTGGGCACAGCCCTCCACTCCCAGCCCTGCCAGGAGCTTGAGCCAGGGTGTGGGGAGTAGCACCTGCCCCAGTCCTTGCATCCCACCTGTCCCTGCTTTCACTGCAGACCTGACCCAGCACTCCCAGTGCTTGAGCCCCCAGAACTTGCTGCTCCCAACTCGCTCCTATGACCCACCTTTGGCATTGCCTTGGACCCCCTGGCTCAGCACCAGGGCTGATCTTGGGGCAGTGCCAGGTGGAATCAATGTGCCAAGCCCTGGAGAAGGGTTTCTCTGCTGACACAAGCAGAGACGCCCCATGGCATTCAGGGCACCAACAACCTCCATTGACTGGTGCTGGCAGCATCAATCCAGTGACAGGGATGGGTCTGTGTGGTTTATCCACTGGGATGTGTCCACACATCTCCATGGGCAGCAGGGACCACATGTCAGGAGCAGCAGAGGCTGGAGGGGTGTCAGCACTGCTGACACTCTACACATGGACTTTGTGCCTCTGTCAGAGGGGGCTGCTTGGCCAGCATCCAGGGAGTCTCAGGAGCCACAGCAATGGAGATGTGACATGCCCTGGTGGGCTGTCATGGGATGCTCTGGCTGGGCTGTCACAGAATGGCCTGGCTGGGCTGTCATAGGATACTGCTGGCAGGGGGACATACAGCTGCACATGCGCTGCACACGCATGTCTGCCATGGTGTTCAGGCTGTGCACCCCACTCCTGCACTGCTGCACCTCCAGAGTGACACTGAGGACTACCTGGGTTTTCTGTAAGCTCACTGCTGTCTTGTGCCCGTCCCACAGCTTCATACCTGTGGGACTGACCCTGTGTCAGTCCATGCTAGGAGCAGGAACCAGGATGACCAGTGCATCTCCGTAAGCCCTCGGCTCAGCCCCAGGCACCTGGTTCCAGGGGTCTGAGGGGCTTCATGGGGTGAGATGTGCAGCCCATGGGGTGCCTCCTGCAGGGCTGTGGAGAGCCCACCCTGCCAGCCCTAGCCAGAAGAGGCAGGTGGCTGGGCCAGCAGATGCTGACCTCCCCTCCTCGTGCACAGGCCATCATCTCCCCCCTGCAAAACGCCATTGAGACCATGATGAAAACCAATGAGAAAATCATGAGCGAGATCAACCGGCACCAGAATGACCCCAGCCTGCCCATCAACCCACTCTCTATGCTGCTCAACGGCATTGTGGACCCTGCTGTCATGGGCGGCTTCGCCAAGTATGAGACGGTGAGGACATGCAGGGCCATGCCAGGGCCAGAGGGGCACACACAGCTGGGGGCTGCAGGCACTGGCACTGCTCTACTATCCGTGGCCTGCACAGAGCTGGGCCAGCCTGGTGGTGGGACTGAGGGGGGTTCTTGCAGGCCTTTTTCCAGGAGACCTACCTACAGGAGCACCCTGAGGACGCAGGGAATATCGAGAAGCTGAAGGACCTGATCGCCTGGCAGGTACAGGCATAGCATCCCTCTAGCAGGGACAACTTCTCCAGGGCACTGAGTGCCCAATGTCCCCATCTCAGGGAGCCCCACAAGCCAAGGGGGACACATCCCCATTCTCCCACAGACTCCACTGCTGGCAGAGGGTATCCGGATCCATGGGCGGAAGGTGACGGAGGACCTGCGGCCCTTCCACGAGCGCATGGAGCAGTGCTTCACACAGCTGCGGGCCAAGGTGGAGAGCCAGTACGGTGTGCGGGAGATGGTGAGTGCTGGGGCAGCAAGGCAGGCACAGCTGGGGGCACAGGCAGTGTGTGGCACCACGCGGTGACACTGGACATGCAAACAGGTGTGGGGCAGCAGGGAGCAGCTGGATGGGGCTGCAGCTGGAGCAGGAACAGGGTGAGGGGCACTGTGTGTTGGGGACCTTGGAGTCCCCGCCTGCCTCAGGCTTGGCACAGCACTGGCACTGGGTGTCCGGCACGGGTACAGAAGCAGGACTGGTCAGAGGGCACTGTTGGCCCTGGCTGAGCCCAGAGAAGGATTGTGGAGGCTCTGCTGTCTCATCCCTCCTGGCTGTCTCTCAGGCTCCCTGTGTTCTCAGGTATTCTTTGAGGACCAGCGGAGTGGGCGACCCAGGTCCATGGCTTGGGGATCTGACTGGGACCAGCTGAGCCATACTGGAGCCAGGCAAGTCCTGTGGTGGGAAGTGCTGGCCACTCCCTCCCACTACCCTCACCCCTCCCTGCTGAGTCTTCCTCACTCTCTTCTGCCTCAGGTTCTTCTTTCCCACCTCCCCAGCTCTCTGCCTTCCTGCCTTTCCTTTATGACAAACACATCTTAGGGGTCGATCCTGCCATGCCAGCACAGCAGCCCTGTCCCCATGAAGGGCATGGAAGAGAGACACTCCATGTGCAGCTCCCAGGCTCACCTGGACACTGCTGCCACCTGAGCCATCCATGCTTGCCTGGCTGCCTTGTCCCCACTAAGCTTCCTCTCCTGAGCACTGCTGCAGATGGTGCTGGTGCCTGGCTGAGGGTGGCTGCTTCTGGTGATGCTCCAGCCCATGGTACAGCCCTGCTCCCCCTTCTCCTGCCACTCCCTGTCCCTCACCTGCCCCAGTTGCTCCACAGCATGGAGGCACCCCCAACCCCAAAGCCTACCCCCCGCACCTCCGAGAGCGAGGACCGCAGGAATGAACGCAAGGAGAACCAGCGCCCCAGCTCCTTCTTCGGCTACTGGCGGCAGGACCCACGCCAGTCCATCTCGGAGCTGCCAGAGCCCAAGGTGATGCTCAGCACAGCCCTGGTGCCTCCCCCTAGGGCCAAGCTTGTGCTCCTCCCGGTGTCCTGTTGCACTCAGAGCCCCTGGCCTAGCCGGCAGCACCAGGCCCCAGCCTGGACGGGACCCCTCAAGGGGCTGGTGGCAGCCCCTGCTGCAGGGCACAGCCGGCTGGCAGCAGGGAGGGCACGAGCACAAGGTCTGCAGGGACTGCCATCCAGCCTGGCCCCCCGAGGTGCTGAGCCTCCCCTCTGTGCCCCAGGATGAGAAGTGGAGACTGTCCCGCAACATGAGTGAGAGCAACCTGGGCAGCTCTGATAGCAAACAGCCCCCGCCGAGCCGAGCCAGTGCCAGTGCTCAGCCCAACACTGCAGGTACTCCACACCACAGGACAGCTGGGGGGGACACCTTCCCAAACCCCTACCCCTACAACCCCATGCAGCATCCAGCCCTTGTCTCCCCAAGCAGGGCTCTGCCCCCACCAAATGCTCCCTGTGGAGCTGCAGCCATTGATCCTGAATGCTGTGCTGCTAGGTCTTCGTGCTGAGAATAGCTCCTAGTGGGAGCCGAGCTCACATCCCATGCCACCCCTTGCTCTTCTGCCCAATGCTCCTGCAGACAGGAGCGCTGGCCCTCACATCCTTGGGAGCTGACAGCCCTGGGCATGCTGATGGGACCCCAGGCTGGCTGAGGCCCCCTAGCTCACCTCCCCTGCCTGTGCAGGGCTGTCCCTGTCTCCCACCCTCTTCGGGGGCCGCATGAGGAGTGCCAGCAAGGTCCCACCGCTGCCCCGCAAGATCAGCCCCACGATGTACGAGACATTCCTGGAGCAGAGCGACGCTACAGCTGGAGGGAAGGTACCAGAGGGAAGGTACTGGGCAGGCTCCAGCCCCTAGCCCTGCCATCCCTCTACAATGACCCTCTGTGTTCACAGGCATCCACCTCCCCGACAGCAGATGGGAACAGAAGTCTCAAGTCACCGCCACCTCCACCACCCAAGTCCAAGCGATTGTCACAGCTGTGACCTGGTGCCACCCACAGGTGTACTGTCCACTGGGGCCACCCCTGCCTACAGTGCCCCTGTGCCCAGTGGCTGCTGCACCCATGGTCCTGCTTGACCCTCACCTGCCAGACCACCCCTCGCCCTCCCCTCGCAGCATTGACACCCAGAGCATTCCATGTGGCCACAAGATTCTGTGTACCCAACACTCATGGTGGCACTAGGTACTGCCACCCTGTGTCCCGCCAACTCTGGCTATTGCCGCCCTCTGGATGCCCTGGGGGCACCAACTACCCTTGGACACTTCCCTGCCCAGTGCTGTCACCAGCCCTGATCTCCCTGCTCAGGTGCAGCAGTTCTGCACCAGTACATGCCAGGTCTCTCCCACTGGAGCTGTGCTGAGCTCCCATCCATGTTGCCCCTCAAGCCATGTGGCCACGAGGACACCCTTCCCTCCACCTGAGCTGTCCCTGGACCATGCCACAGGTCAGGAAACCAGTGACTTCCCCAACAGCATTTCTGAGGGATTCCTTCCTCTCCTGCTCTCCACTCCAGGGGCAGCTCTCATCCTTGAGTTGCCCACCCCATCCCACAGCATTGGGACACACTCCTGGCCAGGGAACTGTGACTGCACACAAAACAGCCAGGTGTGTGCCAGAAATAGACGTGTGTGTGAGCCTGGGCAGCACTCTGACACTCTGCAGTGCCAGTTCTCCTGCCCATACCTGGCACCTATACCAGGCAGGTGCTCCTGCCCCAGGCAGCTGTGCCATGCTCAGCCCCACCTCCCTGGCCCATGGCCATGGCTAATAAAGGGCAAATGCATCAGTTTTGCCTCCTGTGTAGGGCTGAGCACCCATATGAGCCTCAGCACCCAACCCTGCTTGCTGCCCTCAACCCACCCAGGGGCCTGTCCCCAGCCAGCACCACCCCAGTATGCTGAAGCACAGGGACTCCCCCCCTGCAGCAGGGAGGGCCCACAGGACCCTGACAGTCACTCTCCCAGGCAGGCTGTCCTGGATGGGCTCAGGGACAGGACACACTCTGGGCCCCAAGCTGGCACAGGGCTCTTTATTCATGTGGGCTCAGTCGTATTTACAGTCTGTGTTACAGGGGGACTGGGACCTGTAGTCAGG
>NW_008656968.1:296-560 GCF_000695815.1 Acanthisitta chloris | reverse complement strand
CCATCAGCGGGTTCCTGTCTACATGGGAAAGTGGGATCAGCTCCCGAGGCTGGGGCTAAGGGAGGGTCACAGGAGATGGTGCCTCGTGCCACAGACATGGAGCCTGGGAGCAGCTGGGCTGCGTCGGTACCGGGGGTCCCTCCCCGTGCCGAGCGGAGCAGAGGGGCACTGACTTGTCAGCTCCTCACAGTGGATTAGCTGAGGAGGCTGCCAGGCGCTTCCCAATGTAGATCCTGGGTTGAAGAGAGTGACTGGGAGGCACCA
>NW_008656968.1:0-280 GCF_000695815.1 Acanthisitta chloris | reverse complement strand
AAAAGCCAAGAGCAAGGGGAGATGGCAGCAGACCACCATGGCTGCTGGGAGAAGTGGTGCAGGTCAGCGCACAAAGATGAGCAACTGCAATCCAGGAGTGTCCCCCTTCTCCCAGCTTCCTGTGGGGACAGCTCCCTGGATCAGGGCAGCCAGCAGCCCCCAGACAGCCCACAAGATGCACCATGGGCCCACCGTGCCTGTGCTCCTGGGGCCAGTCTCCAATCGCTGTGAGCGAGACCCCCCCAGACACTCACCCCCGCCCCAAGGACAGCAGCTGGCT
>NW_008656967.1:43220-45941 GCF_000695815.1 Acanthisitta chloris | reverse complement strand
CAACACAAGTCTGCTTGGGAAACTCCAGGAGCATTTAGCTGCCACAGACTGTACAGGCAGAGGCAGTCCTTGGAGCACGGATCAGCCGGATGGGTGCGAGAGCTGCCGTCAGCCCCGCGCAGCCCTTGGGGTCATCTCCTGTCCCATGGTGTGCAGGTGCTGCTGACCCTGCTGCAGTGCTCCCATTGTCCATCCCCAGCCGTGAGGACTGCAGTCAGTGTGTGTTTGGTATTTACACCAGTTGTTCAAAGCCCCTCTTCTTTTCTGTCTTAGTTTTAGATCTTCTGGCTCTCTACTTCCTTGCTACAGCTGCACGTGTGTGTTACAGGGTGCTAAGGGGCAGGAGGCTGCTCTGAAATGCTGGTAGAGCAAGAGGGTCTGGCTCCCATCACTGCCTCCGGGTCTTCTGGGGAGCAGGAGGATAGGGTGTTTCAGCATCACACTGGGAGAGACTCTTTGGGGAAGAAGCATGAGGTTTTCAGCCCTTTTGAGAGGGAGTTCACTGCAGAAGATGGCTAAGGGGCCACTGTCAGGGCCAGCATAGGAGGAAAGTCAGTGGCACCCCACTGCAAGAACACCCCTTCTTTGATCCTTCAACCACAGCCCTGGAGCCTTTACTCAGCCCTACTAGGAATTTTATCCTGGAAAGCAACCTCCTAGGAGACAGACACATCCCCCACCAAGCCACCAACTGTACCAGTGCCCAGCTTTCTGCCTCACCCACCCTCATCCTCACATTACCTGCAGAGAGCAAGGCAGGGGATGAGCGGCTGGGAAACAAGGGGGCTTTGGGTGTTGAAGGCACAGGACAAGGGGGACCAGGGGTAGGACAGATACTTAGGAAAGAGACCCCTGGCATAAGACTTCCCCTTGTACCACCCAGGTGGAATTACAGCCCACGCTGCTGTACTTTCCAATAGATAACAGGTTTACAGGCTTGCTGAGGCTATCTATCATCCAGCTCCACCATAACACCTCATGGCACTTGGCATTCCTCTGCTTGCCTCTTTACCCCTTTACCTGCTGCCAGTGGCACTGGGTGGGTTGTAGCTAACTCTTTAGATGGCAAGGGGGTGCTTGCATTTCTTTTTACCCCCTCTCCTCCTACCACAGATGGTGGCTCTGCTCAGCCCTTTTCTGTAACACTTACACAACACACCTCCTTGACTCATTAAGTCCAAACTCGTTAATAATCATGCAGGATGGAAGGGGAGGGGATGGAAAAAGGGAGGGAGGGAAGTCTTAAGCCCAAATTAGCGTCTCTAAGCACCCAGGTGTTGTAAGAGAAATAAACTCCTTAGCACCAGTTCAGCCTGTGCTGGGAGAAGCCTTTGTTACCCGGCAAAACACAGTAATTGCGCAGGCAGCTGGGCTGGCAGGAAGACAAAACCCCCCGGGCAGGCAGGGCCCTCCTGCCGCTGCCTGCGGCTCCCTGGAAAAACAGGCAATTAGCTGGGGGCCCTTCCTGTCCCCCTGCACTGCTCTGGCCTCCCAGTGACAAACTGGGGCACGAGTGCATCCTGCTGCAGTCTAACACCAGCCCTGTGACCACACTGCTGTGCTGCTGATCCTGCCTCAGGGCAGCTCCGGGGGCTCAAGGAGAAATGATTTCCTGAAATCCTGCTTGAAATTTCTGCATGTTTCGAGGAAGGGGAGTTGGGGTCCCCTGATGTATGCAGTGCCCTTTGAACCCTGTGTGCCCTCATTGCACCCCACAAGCTGCTATCTCTGCACCTCCATATAATCCAAACAACATCGCACTCCAAGGGCAACGCTCTCGTTAGAAAAACCTAAACCCAAACTGCATGAAGGTTCCCCTGAGAAGGGAACCCTGTGGCCCATTTCCCACGCTGTGGTCTGGCCCTTGGAGTGCAGCAAGGCACCAGTTCCCCTCTGCCTTGTACCCCACCAGCCCCACATGTGCTTCAGACCTCAGCAGGTTGTTAGCAAGCAAGTCAGTGCAACCCTGCAAAAGGTGCTGCTACATGGTAGGAAAGGGTAGGATAAAGAGAGCAAATAGCCTTTTTTTTCCCCAGGAGTTACGTCAGGAGGGATTTCTAGCTTTCTATTTATAGCAAGGACTGGCCGAGCGGCAATAAATAAATATTTTCTTAGGGAAAAGGCCTGCTGCAGAGTGGGCAGGAACTCTGCAGAAGAGACCCAAGGGACCTGATATTTACCTTGGTGGGAACAGGCCACCCCCCTCATCACAGAAGCTTTCCAGCAAACTCCTCCCTAACTGGGTCTCTCCCTCCAGCAGAAGTTAAGTTGTTGGTTCCTGGTTTGGCAGAGGAGCAATGAGTGAAATTCTTTGCTTTGGACCAACTGGTAGTGCTTTGGAGAGCGGCAGCGATGAGCAGACAGGAGCATCAGTGAGGATGGAGCAGGTCTGTCATGACAGACCCTCTGTAAAGCACCAACCCTTCTTCCAGCCCTGGCCTGGGGAGCTGGGACTGATCCCCCCACTCTGCGATGGGGCTGCACCAGGCGCTGCAGGGCTCCTACTCCGAACCGGGGAAGGGGGACCCGGCGCTGCCACCGCATCAGTATCAGGGATGATTGCTATCGATGACCAGGTAGGTGGGAAGGAAGCAGAGAATGCCAGAAATCTGGAGGTGACGCCGGCACACGGTGCCAGCTGCCAGCAGTGGCACTCCCTAACGCCGCAGGCTGTCGGAGCTGGCTCCTGAGTCATAGCTCCTGCTCCTGCTGCGGCTGCTC
>NW_008656967.1:37145-43052 GCF_000695815.1 Acanthisitta chloris | reverse complement strand
TGGGGCGTTTGCGGGCACTGTGGGGACAGAGAAACGTGGGTTACCAGCTACACAAGGACAGATTTACTGCCAAAAGCCCCCAAAAGAACTGTTTACTCTGCACAACACTCCCAAAAATGTGTTTGCTTAAAAGAAAGGGAGAGATCAGGTAGCTGATGGACCTTGGGATTCAAAGCAGCCGCCCCACAGCCCTGGGGTATGTCCCAAGCACCACGACTAAGGCTGAGGTCTGCTTGATGTCCCAAAGAGCCCTCAGCATGGAGGTTAGAGCCAGTATTTGACATCAGTGTGGGACATCTGCCACAGGGGAGGGTGAAATAAAAAGCCTGTGAGGGGATGCTCCTGGCACCTGAGTCCCCGCTCTGACTTCATCTTCCTTTTTCCTTCAGCTGCTGTAAATGAGATCCCCCACACCCTCCCTCTGCCTCTAGCTGGAAATCTTCAAGCTCTAGGAAGGGTGGAAGGGCCTGCTGATCAGGCTTGGGAAAACCAGTCTCCTGGAGAAACCTCCTCTGGCAAGGGCTGAGAGCCAAGGACAGACCACATCCCGCTGGGAAGCACCAGCTGAGCCCAAAGGATAGGACTGCAGCCCCTTACCTTGTGATGCGCCGAGCTTCGAGGTGGCTGGGAGAGTCTCTCCGGCGTTTCCTCAGGGGTGAATAGGAGCGGCGCCGCCGCTGCCGCTCACGCTCCCTGTGCGACTCCTTCTCACTCGAGCTGTACTTGTGCTCTCGCTCACGGTCCCTGGGGAAGGCACAGTTGGAAACTGTCACTGTGGGGGGTTTGTGGGTGGGTTTGGGATGTGGAGGCAATAACCCATGAAGGCACAGATGAGCAGAGGACACTCAACTACAAAAGGGACCACTCTAAGTGTTTTGGCATCAGCCAGAGCTCATAGAGCTGGAAAAAGAAACACTCATCTGGCTGGACAGATGGACACCACTAATTGTGTCTGGGGGTTCCAGCAGTGTCTCCCACTGCCAAGCTGAGATGGCTTCCAGGGATCTGTGTCTGTGGGTGTGTTCTGTACTTAGCTCTATAGAATTGCTCTCGCTGGCCGTGCTGCAGGAGCTGGCAAGAGCAGCCCTGCCAACAGGCCCCACGTGAGCCAAGGGCCCATAGCCCTGCAAGGCTGTGTGGCTCCACACACCTCTCCAGAAGGAGTGCCAGTGTTGCTATGGTTTTCTGTTTTGTTAAATTCCCCTACACGTCAGCACAGGCCCTTCTGTGGAGTGTGGCTGACTTCATACACCCTGTTCAGTGCCATTTGCAAAGCAGCACATTACAGGTCGAGGGCCTGCCTGATCCCTGCATGCAGGAAATGTTCTCACTAGCACAGGGATTGTCACAGCCTGCAGGAGTCTACCCTTGGGATGGAAGATTGTGAGGGTGCAAAATGTTCACAGCAGCAGAGATGTTACCAGAAGAAAACTGTCAAAGGCATCACTAGGCTGAGCTGGAGATGTGTTTTCTATGGGGTGTGGAGGGGGTAAAGGTGCCTGGACTGTGTTTCCCTCTACATGACTGTGAGTGCCAGCTCAAGGGTGTGTGGCATCTGCCCCACAGCAGGGACACTTCCCAGGACCTCAACACTCTTTGGCAGAGATGTGACTCTGAAAAGCAGTGTCTTTCCCTGCTGAAATCAGATCCCCATCTGACACAGACTGCATCCCTGCTGCCGGAGCTGCTGACTGCACGGGCTCCTCAGGCAATGGAAGCTGTGGGCAGACCCAGCCAGAGCCTAACGCTCTGCCCACTGTTCACACCAGCATGATAGAGAGGGACACTCCCCAGGTTTTCTTGTGAGGCATCTCCCACTCCCATGAGGCCCTGGCACACACCACCAAGCAGCCATCTGTGCACTCCTGGCTGCACAGTGTGTCCCTCATAGGCCTTGGAGCTGAGGAACAGCAGCTTCACCTGCCACATGCTCCAACTGTGAGATATCATGATGCTTCAAAGCTAAGAATAAACCAGGTCTCCTTCCCAGCAACCTACCCCCAAAAGTGCTTCGTGTGAAATCCCCCTGAATCAGTGCCAGGCAGTCCTTGGCTACAGGTAGTCAATTTTTTCCACAACTCATCTCTGGGCTCTTTGCTACCAGCACCAGCTCTGGGGCAGTAAATGGTGAGAAGCCTTCACTGGACTGAGTGCCAACATAACATACTGACGTACACCTTCCTGAGTGTCCCCCTGCTCCCTGTCACTCCAGTGCTGAGGACTAGAGCATCCAGTGAGGAAGCTGAGGGAGCAGTTTGGGGCTGAGAAGAATCAGGAGATGTACTGAACTCCAAAGACATGATGGAGGCAGTGGGAAACTGAGGCAGCAGATATCACATGAGTAGACAGCTGTACCTGCTACGACTGTAACGGGAGTAACTGGGGCTCCGACGAGGCCTTGAACTCCTACTCCCAGGACTTTTTTTGCAGGATTTGGAGGAATAGCTGGGGGAATGTGAGGAAGACCTGGAGATAGGAAAGAAACAAAAGGGTTAAAGATGCTGGAGGATGCAGCTGTATCAGACCCATGAATTTAGGCTCACAGAGGGCTCTTGGCTCAGGTCTGTATTGCCTGTTCACCCCAAGCCTTGTGGATTCCTAGGTACCCCCAAAACTCTTACACTTCCCCCTGCAAGGAGCCTACCAGCCAGAAGGAGTTAGACATTGCCCAGGGTCACAGAGACAGCTGTTTCAGCTGGCCTTACCTCTTTCCCGAAGAGCAGGACCTGCTTCTGGAGGATCTGGGAGAGGCCTTGTGGTGCGAGGAGCGGGAGCGGCTGGAGCCAGGGGAGGATCTGCCCGTGCTGGTGTAGGACTCGCTGCGGGAGCATGGCCTGAGCGGAGAGCTGTGGGTTGGGGATGGAAGGGAGTTTTGCTTCTTCTCCTCCGAACAACTGAGACAGAAGGACAGGCATCCTCTGTGAACATATATTTGGACACTCCTTGAAGCTGTGGCTGAACTAGGACTGGTCCCTGGCTGAGAGGAGAGCTATGCTCCAGTAAACATTCCTATCTTCCCATTCCCCAGCTGGGGGTAGAAAAAGACCTCCCAGCTCCCTACACTGCTGTTGCAGGAGACCCCATGGAAGAGATCTCAGGTGGCCCAAGGAGCAGCTCTTCCGCCCTGTGCCCAACACACTGGAGGTGTCTGGCTGGCAGAGCCTGGATCAAGCCAGCAAGCGGTGCAGGTCCTGGGCAGAGAGTGAGGTGAGAAGTGCTGGAGTGAGGGAAAGCCAGAGCATGGCATGGCAATGGGCTGTGCTCCAGCCTGGCTGTGGAGCAGCATGAGTAGGCACTGAGCAGGCATGTACTGTTGCCTTTGGGGAATTAATTAATGCAACAGGGCTGCATTAATTCCTCCTCTTCCAGAAGTGCCCTGGGTACGAACTGAGGTTGGAGCCCAGCACCCAAGCAGCCTCCCAGCAGCGAGGGCCAGCTGCAATCCCAGCTCCACCCATGTGAAGGCAGAGTTATCCCACTGGACTCACAATGCAAAAAGTACATACAGCCCTAAAATTTTACCCCCGACTGAGAAATGAGGGCCTGTTCTTCCTAGCACCAATTCCCTGGGCTCCCACACCCAGACCACATCCTGGCTCTAACTTTCAGCCTTTAGGGCCCGAGGGCCTGGGCTGGAAGAGCTCCCTAACACCACTGCCTGAGCACAGCCCTGAGTACCAGCCACCATGCTTCAGTGTCCTCATCCCCAACATCCCCTGGCAAATGCCCAGGAATAGGAGGTGGTGATGGAGGCTGGCAGCTACTCCCCTCTCCTGAGGATGACTTCTGCCCAAGTCTGGATGTCCCATGGCCCCAGCACACAGAACTGCTGCTGTGTTATCCTGCAGCCAGTGAGGTATGTCCCTCCCTGTGCTCCCCACCAGCAGGAAATATAATCTTGTCACCCTGGAAAAGTCCTAGATGAGCTGGGAAGGGGCAATTGGATTTGACTTATTGAACTGGTGAAAGAACAGCCTGTAATGGTTTTAGTGAAAACAAGCCCCACTTCCCTTCCCCACAGTAAGTTAAGGGAGGTTTGGCACAGCAATCTCCAAATGCCCCTTTCAAGATTGTGCCCAGAAGGGCCAGTGACACTTTCCTTTGACATGGCCATGCCCAGCTGAGCAGGGATGTGCTCCAGACCCAGCTCAACCCAGACCCAAACTCTGTGTTAGCCACACTAATGCCAGAAGCACCGGCACAAACAATGCCCAGGGATGTGATGGATGAGTTTTATCTTCCTCCTCAGGCTACAGTACTGGTCCTTGCTGGATTCTGGACTCCAGACTGGCAAGACCGTGGGTCTGATTGATATCTGCCTGCCTCCAGACCTCAGAAACCTGCCTGCCAGCTCACCACGGCAACTGGCGAGCAGTCAGGAGATACAGAGCAACAACATACCAGGACCAGCTCACCACGGCAACTGGCGAGCAGGCAGGAGATACAGAGCAACAACGTACCAGGGATTTGGCTGCCAGCAGCAGCTACTGGTAATCACTGACCTTCGGTCTTGTCCCTGGGCATCTGGAGACAGATTTTCCAAAGCTGTTCCCTTGGTCTGGGAAAAGCAACTGGTGAAGGAATTTCCTGAATCAGAGCTGTTATCGCTGTTGGCCAGTTTGGGCTTCCCGGACGAGAAGGCATGGCCAAAGCCATCATGGACTAGACTTCTTTTCTCCTGGCTGTCCTTTGACCTGGATGAGCTCGTTTGAGTGGAGGGAGGGGAGGAAGTATCGTTTCCTGAGTCATATTCATGATACTCTCCGTTCTGGCTGGCTATGTTGCCAGGCGGGCTGTCTGTTTTGGTAAAGAGGTCAGCAGAAGACCCTGACTGAGAGATCTGAAAGCAAAAAAGCCATTTGGCATTGTTTGAATGGTTTTTGGGGGGGTTGTTTGTGGTTTTACTTTGCTTTTTCTTTTCTCTTTTTTTTTTTTTAAATAAACCCAGAAATTTTACCATCATGATGCACTGAAACAAAAGGAAAGGAAAGAAAAGAAACTAAGAAAGAACAAAAAAGAAGAAAGGAGAAGAAAACAAAAGCACATATCCCTGAAAGAAATCCACAGTAAGAAGAAACTTCTTTTCCCCCTGCTATGATAACGGGAAGATTTAGAGATCATGCAAAGAGTATCAGCATGCGATTCATGTTAAATAAAAGAGTTCAACAAAGTAAGCAGCAACCAAAGAGTCAAAATAAATAACTAAATAAAAAAAGGTATAACAGAGGACAAAGCCCTTATATAACCTTAAAATGGGGAGAAAAAAAAAGGGGGCATATACATATAAAAAAACCTACATAATCCTTGCAAAGAAAACAAAAATGAAACAAAATCTTAAATGAGTGAATTTTTAAGCTTCCATAATAAAGCAGCTGAATGAATGTCACTAAAATAAGCAACAAAACCCCAAATCAAATCAAATTAAGGGCTTCTGTACAAAGTAAAAACTGGCAAATAAACAAGCTTATCACTTTGAAATTAAAAAAAAAAAAGAAAAAAAAGAAAAAAGAGGGTGAGGGGAAAAAAAGAAAAATCCCTTTGGAAATAAAAGGTATACAGATACTTCTTTGTGTGCTTTTTTACCCCCTGAAGAAGATATAGCTAATGCGCTCAAGTGACCTCTAATAAATTCCCTGGTGTCTTGCGGATAGCATCCACTTACCCATCAAGAACTCCTCCTTTAAAAAAAAAAGAAAAAAAAGAAAAAAGAGGGTGAGGGGAAAAAAAGAAAAATCCCTTTGGAAATAAAAGGTATACAGATACTTCTTTGTGTGCTTTTTTACCCCCTGAAGAAGATATAGCTAATGCGCTCAAGTGACCTCTAATAAATTCCCTGGTGTCTTGCGGATAGCATCCACTTACCCATCAAGAACTCCTCCTTTAGTAGGTAAGGTGTAAAAGGAAGAG
>NW_008656967.1:19978-37132 GCF_000695815.1 Acanthisitta chloris | reverse complement strand
CGGGCAACATAAGTCCATCATTAGAGTCTCAAATTACATGAAAAAAACATAAACCCTCTCTTCAATCCACACTGCCAACTGTTTGCTGCCTCCTCTATGCAAATGTCACCACTGCTTTTTGTCTGCTCGCTTGTCTCCCTTATTATTCATTTTTGTTTCCTTCTGCTTTAAATTAGGCTGTCCAGCCCGTTCCTGGAGGCTGATGGCTTGTGCTGAAAAGTCACAGCTTGCACTAAATCCCCTTGGGTTTCATAGAAGTGACAAAGGGAACTCAACTGAGGAAAAAAGATCAGAGATGAATGGGGAAGGGGATGACAGTCCTGCTCCTGCCAGTCTCTGTGTGGGGACTCAGCCATACCCTGGATGGGTTTTGGTGGGTTGCTGAACACAATGAGGCCAGCAATGACCCCAAACCCACACAGACTGCCATGAGCAGGGCTGTTTTCTGGGACCCTGAGCACCACCAAGGGGATTTACATCATTTGAGTATTTTATAGTTCAATTTTAACTCCACTGGCATTTACCTGAGCTAGTCCAGGAATGTACCAGCACTGGGAGCAAGGCTGTGTCAGTGCTAACTTCTGCCCTTGCAATGGGATGAAAATTTGGGCCAAACACAGACCCAATGCATCTGCACTCTCATGTGGCCTCTTCCTCTTTCACTCAGAGGCTCTGCTCTCCTCATTCCCACCCATGAGGTTTAGCCCAGGGTCCTCAGAGTGTGGACACACAGGTTTGGTTCCCCCCACTCATGGCAGTCCTCCAACATGTTCCCAGCAAGCTGTGCTCCCTCAAATGCCTGCACATGTCCTCATGCTCCGTTCTGAGGCACACAATACCCCTCTCTGTGCCATGCTTTCCACACTGGGGACCTGGGTCATGCCCTCACTAATCTGGGGCATTCTGAGCCAAAAAGACACACTGCAATGTTGGTACTATCTCACGGAGCAGAGGAGACCTGGAGCAGCTATCACACAGCAGGGGCAGGGCCAGTCTCTTTGGAGAGCTTAGTCCTGGACTTTCCAGTTCTTTCTCATCCTCAGAGGGGCTGCAGACTCAGCCTGTCATGCTTTACATGGAGATCCTTCATCCCATCAGATGATGCCTCCACATCTACTCTCCTGCCCATGGCATCTGATCTGTGTCCCTGGGGAGGGCTGCTCTTGACCTAGTTCTAGAGGTGCTAACTGGGACAGGGGCAGCTGCCTCAGACACAAGTGCTGAACCAGCAGCAACTGAAACCAGAGCAGAACTACCAAGGCTCTCAGCACAGACTGTGAAATGGTGACTGCCCACATCCTCACCCTCCTCACACCTGAAGCTGGAGGATCTCCAAGTACTTCATGTGTTGCTAGGGAGAGAAGAATTACTGCTTCTGAGATAAGGGACAGAAAGACAGGAATTGGTTCATCCCAGCAAATCCATAATGAAATCCCCATCTGCCACCCCATATTAACTTCTAAATGATGCTCAGTCCCAACTTGGAGGGATCAGGAGCCTCAGCAGGAGATGTGGGAAATGAAATGATCCTTCTTCACTCGCCAACTTGCACCTTCAACGCAGAAGCAGAAATGTCTCAAAAACCAACATTCCCAACTAGGAATGAGCGGAGAGACACATTGCAAGTCCTCATTTCAGCATCTGGTACAGCTCCTTGCTATTTCTCAGCTCCAGCACTTCTCTACCCATCCTTGCTTTCTCCAGTAGAAACTGGAATGTCAAAGAACACAAGAGAGCCAGATACCCAGCTCTGTTTTTCACCAATTCTTTCTGAAACCCTGATGATCCAGAGCCCCAAGATACCTGGCCTTCATGCTATGAACCACTGCACTCTCCCCAGTCACATCCCAGAAAATATAAGACTGCACTTTCAAATACAGTACCAGATGTTTTTTTCAAATATGGGTTATGATTTGCATTGGCTGAACCCTAACACAGAGACAATCAGCTTTTCACCACCTTTCACTTAAAGGCATAAAACTGCCACATGAGGTACTCCCCTAGCTGCAGGGGTAGGAAGAGCCTGGAGTGGGCACAGGGCTCCTCCCAAGGGACACTGACCTCAGCATCACATGCACAAACACCTTGCTTCTGCTCCCTCCCAATCTAAACCAAAAGGCTGTTATTTCTGCCAAGAAATACAGCAGTTTCTTGGCATTTACAAAGCAGCTTTTCAAACTGACTCCAGGACCTGGGACCCTTGCTTCTGCTCTGCCTTCACTGAAGTCTGTCTTCAAAGCAGAAACTGTTGTCAGCACATCACAAAATCTGTCAAACGACTGGGGGGATCAGCAAGCTCCTCTGTAGATCAACATCTGTGGCAGAAGCACTCCAGGAAGGGGCAACATGTGGGTATCAGTGAAATATGGAGCACTCAGTATGTGTGAGGGCTGGAGGGTCTGGATGGGGCAAGGGAGGTGCCAGGGGGGACACAGCAGCTTCCCAACCCCACCACCTCAAAGCACCAGGCTGTAGCCAGTAGCTTCCTGCTGGCTCTGGAGGAGACCTCTGTCCTGCAGCAAAAGCCAGAACAAGTCTCAGGGTGCTCCACTTGCCTGTCTGCTCAGACCAAATCCCCATATTCCCCCTCTGACGAGCTTGGCTTTGCTTCTGGTCCCATTTTACAGCTTCTGAAAGTAATGCCAGGCACAGGAGATGGAAACAGAGGGCCACATCAGAAAACACTGCACAGAGCTCAATTGAATCACACCATTCTGTGTAATTCTGAATTCTAATGGCTTTTTATTTTAATAGGGTGTCTTAAAAGAGTCTGCTCTTTCACAAATCTAATTCTCTCTATGTGAACATTTAGATTCCTCCTCCCTCCCCAAATAAGTAATTAAATAATCTCAGTGAACTTTGCTTCATCCAGCTTTCAGCAAGGAACCTACTGCAGCCCTCAAGGGAACTCAAGATATGTATTTATTGGATTTTTTGTTTCAAATCATTATTTAATCAAGTTGAAGGGGGAGCAGAAATGAGGCCCTCACTCATATTCCAGACTGTAATTTTGTGTGCAATCCCAGACCAAGAGGCAGCACAGTCTAATAGGTTACAAAAATACAATCACTGCTCCTCTTCCAATTAAACTGAACAACTCCATTTACTGTGCCACAAACAGCCCTCGGGCGAGAGATGACAATACATTTTCTCAGCTGAACAGGGACTGAGACCCATCAGCGATCAGCGTGGCACAGCCTCACTTAGAGCTGGAGGACTTCTTTCTTGGGTCTTTTTTTCTCTTGTTTTGCCACTCACTTCAAAGTGGAGTTAATTTCTTTTTCAGAGAGGCATAATGTCTCCCTTTCTCTCTTTTTCTGGGCATTGTATTAATGAAAGGCATAAACCACTTGTGTCGATGACCCCGGCAAGCCCTGCTCTCAGCGAGGGCCCGGCAGACATCTGCCGCAGAGCTGCTGGCACAGGGAGCAGCACCTGCTGAGAGCAGCTCCCTGGGGGGATGAGGCTGTGTGTCTGGCCTGGAGTACCTCCACCTGCCAGAGCAGGGGGCTGGGGGAAGTTTTCACCTGGGGAAATGGGCTCACCTTTGCTGAAAAGCTCCAGCTGAAAAGCCAACATCTTATTGCGTACAAAACAAGTAGCAGTGCAGTAGGAATTCAATACAATCTCTTTTTTTTGAACAATTGTGAATCCCTGACTCAAGGAATATTGAGTGGGAAAATGCCCTTGTTTTTCGTCTAGATGGAGAGTGCAGGGTGAGGCTTTCTCTACCACAAAAGCTATCTGAGTCCCAGAGCATGGAGGCAATGACACAACTGTCCCTGCAGGCTCTGAGCTTGGGTTATTTGGGGCTAGATGGCAACACTGCTGAGCAGCCTGGCTCACCAATCCATTGCTGGGGTAAACTCCAGAGAACACCAAACAAAGGTTTGTTCCTTTTCAAGGATCTTTTCAGCCTGCTGGGGTGCAGCCAGTGTCGTGTGATGCAGGCCAGGGTGTCCCCACCTCAGCATGGGCCAGGCTGGCACTACTTTGGAGCAAGGGTTTGCCTTCCAGCACCTCCTCTGGTACCTGGTGTACAGTCCAGCCCTTCAATGGCTACAGGCAACCCTCCTTCCCCACCAGCTGCTGGTCCCAGCACTGTGGATTTGCCAGACATTAACTAGGGGTAACCTCAGTCCCCTGGCTGAGAGGGGAGAACAGGAAAAGAAAAAAGAGAACCTTCCATATTTATGGAAGACTCTGCCTTTCTGCTCGTCAAGGGCCTCGTTTGTTGTCGGAAATGTACTGCCTAACACTTAAAAGAATAACTTTTCCTATGTAAGCTAAAACCCAGGCTATAAACCTGCAAACAGCAGCAAGCCAATGTGCAGATCTGCCATAAGGTTTTCTGAGACTTCCATCACACTCTGTTCCAGCCCCTGCACAGCATTTCCTCACTTCTGCCTTCCTGCAGACACAAGTACAAAGACAAACAGCATCATTTGGACCAGCCGTACCCCACTGAGCCTCACTGGAAATCTGGCTCAAGCCTGTGTTAATTTGTGGCATCACAAATGAGTTACAGTGGAAGGAGAGGAGCTGGCAAGGAAAGCGTATGCAGCGTGCAGTTATCTTCATCAGAACAACAAAGGCAATTAGGTCCATGCCCTGCAGGTATTTATATTGCACTGCTAACTGAAAGCACAGTGGCACATCATACATCTGTGTCGGTGTGGAATAAAGTGTCTGCAGTGGATTAGGGGTGTTCTGTACAGAAATAAATGCTGCACATTACCCACAGCTTCTCTGCATGCTGAGGCACAGACCCACAATCCTGTTCTCAATAGGTGGCTACTGCTGCTGCATAGGATTAAAGGAGAATGAGAGGGAGAAGCTTGGAAATTCACTTGCAAAAAATAAAAGCAGCAGGAAACTTCGGGGTGTTTCTGCATATGTACATAGATGTGTGTGTGCATCAACTTATGCATAAAGAGGGAAAGAAGCAGCAAGGTAGATGCATGGGCAGGGCATTATTCTGTATGCTTTATCCCTCATCAAATCCAGATAGACGTAGTTAGAAATTGTGGCTGTTTCAGTACAGAGGAAGGAAGCCAAATAGGGCTGGAGGGGGATGGCAGAATTACCATAAAGTGCTTCAAATGTTCAGCAGAAAAATAATGTAGAATTAAAAATGGCTTAAAAAGCAAAATCTTTGATTTGGAAGTGCTATAGCATTACCTCATACGAGTTTGTGTATTGTCTCCCTGGGTCTTTTCTGTATGGGACCATGCCTTTCCTTTGGAGATATGACAGTGCATCTCCCCAGGTAAGGATGGTTTGGTTTGGATGCTCAGGCTAGATGGGAGGATAGGAAGTGTGACACACCAACCCTCATAGAGGACTGAAACATAGCATTTTTGAATCCAAATTCTGGATTTGTTCACAAAATCTTTTCCAGTAATTTATTTTGGATATGTGAACATTTTCTGCAAGAGGACATTACATTTCAGAACACATCCAGGCTGCTGTCAAAGTAGAGTCTGACAGAACTCAGCTTTATCATAGAGCAACCATTTAACTCACAAAAAGGAGAGGTATCAGAGTTGTGTACAGTCATTAATAAATGAGACTAAAGGTTCCCATTCCATTTTTCTCTTGCCAGTTTTGAATACATGATATTTAATAGCCTTATTTAAAAAAATTTCAGGGGCAGCTTTTAACCAAGGGTTTCAATTTAAACAAGTACTTAGATGTGCTCTTGAATGGTGTCCCAAGAGTACGTACTTGTTTTGGGGACAGAAGGACAGTAGTGGGTTGCATCAGTGATGATGCCTTTTGGTCATTGAAATATTTGCCTCTGTTTTTAACTCTTACTAGAAAGAACACAAGAGGGTCCTGATGACTTTTACTTTGCATCCACCCCCTGGAACTATCAAGCTCCGATTTTCCCTGCCCTGCAGCTTGTGTGCTCATTTACCTCAAGTGAAGCAAGCGGAAAGAGAAGTGCAGCATGCTTGAGTTTAGCTCATTTTAAAGCTTTTGAAATTTTAAATTAGAGTTTACTCTTTCTCAGGAAGCAGAACAGCTGGCAGTTGGCCTCACAGGACTCAGGGAGTCTGGCTTCAGAGAGAGAAAACCTAGTACTAATTAAAAACCAGGCTTAGACTCAAAAGCATTTATGTAAAATACGCAGCTTGAACCGAACAACACCCTGGTGACATGATGCAGTCTTTGGCTGGTTGTTTTTCGGGAGGAGCTCTTAACTCATTCCTACTTTCTCAAGCTGACAGAGGGCAACACCTCCAGCTCATGGCAATAAGCTTCATACCTTGTTTTTCTTTCTATGCATGTGCGTGCGTGCGCACACATCGACGCGTGGTGTGCAGGTTCTGCTCTCCACGTTGCCTTATATGGCTTTACAAGCAATGACTCACATGCCACCACACACTCAGTACTTAGTAGTTGTCTATAACGAGAGCAAATATGCATATCTATAATGCTGAGAGACAGCTTGTGCCTGTCTGTACCCACGGATAATCTCAGTGTATTTTGATCAGCACAGTGTCTGTGTGGGTGAGTGGGGAGAGTCTCTCCTCTCACTGGCACTATCTCATATCTGATGTAGCTCCTGCGTGTGGCTGAGCTATTTCCAACTGATGACTGGGCCCGAAGGAGAAAAACACTTCAGGTCTTGGAGAACTCCGTACTCAAAACACCTCAAGCATTACGCATCCTCCTGTGTGAGTACCAGATTCTGCACTACCTCCTGTCCTGTGTAGCAATTTATCTCCCCAGAATGCCTATCTGATACTAACACCGCAATCAAAGAGCATCACACCTGTACTTTGCTGCTGCCAGGAACAAAGGGGAAACATGCCATGGAAAAGGAAGACTGATATCAATCTGTATGTAATATTTCTCTCCATCTCTTGATCCCTCAATTCATGTATTATATCATCTTTTTCCATGTATATGGAAAAACATCCTAAGGCACCAAGCCTGATTTTACCCTCAGCTGCACATGCAGTTCCCATTAGCATCAATGAGGGCTGCTCATAAGTTCTGAATTTGGCCCCTGGGCTTGTCAGTCCGGAGCAACAGTGATCCTAGAAGGATCCAGATAGTCAGAAAACATTCCCTGCAAATAATCACCAACTCATTAAATATAAATGTTCCTTTTATATATGTTTGATACCCTTCCTTACCCTGAAGGACTAAACTTTTGGATGCGAAGACCAGTGAATTAAGTTCACATCCAGCTGAGCAAAAACTGCATAACAAACACTTCCCTGTAAAATATCATTGCTGGAGGCCACTTTTTTCCCCCTGTTAAATGTCCTCAATTCATTATTCATAGGCTAAATCCTCTGCAAGTTTTTCCCCTCTCCAGCCCCACCCTGGGTGTGAAAGTGCTGAAGGAAGGAATGACTTTACATACATTGGAGAACAGCACCATTAATAAATAATACAGTTTAACCAACTTTGTCTAACATCACTATAATTGAGTTATAAAAATTTCATATCGGTTTTCTTGCCCAGATTCCTCTGGCTAGTTCAAGCAAAGAAGGGCAGTGTGTAATACTTACTACTTCCTTAGGAGACAGGAAGCTGTAGAGTGGGAGGGTTTGGCTGGCTTTTTGGCTGGCCTGAACCTCTGAAGAGGAGCTTCGCTTTGCTGTGATCTTTGAGTGGTGCCGGGAGTGTCTTCGCCGTGTTTTCCGCCCTTCCTCCCGAGACCTGGCTCTGTGCCTCCAGAAGACACCAACAGACAAAACGTTATTCCTCGGTATTGCAGTAGTGCCCCTTACCAGCTCCATACAAACCCTTGGCAGCTCTGTGCTAGGCCATTGCATGTGGGAGAATGTCTTTCACATGACTTCTCTGTGGAGTTGTGATGGAGAGAAAAGGGACGTCTTGCTTTTCCACTTTCAAAGAAAAATAATTTTGCATCCAGGCCTTTGGACCTTAACCTCAAACTTCAGCACCAAGTCATGATTTTATGGTAGCTCAAGGCAAACCATACCTTCATGAAGCTTAGAATGTTCCTATGGTGATACACCTCCAAGAGAAGACACACTCTGCTCTTTCATGAGCATTCCTCCCCACACTGATCATCAGCTTTTCATAAGAAAATTCCAAGTGCTTAGGAGGAATGAAGTGGGAGAGTGGGGGTGGGTTGTTCAAATGCTTTCAGAGAATGTGAAAGATGAACTCATGATGTGTATAAACCACATGACTTGCTATTGCAGCAGTGCTGGGTCTAGCACCAGCATCCACTTAGCCGGCCCCAGGATGCATCTGTCATCCACAGGACAGAGATTTTAATCAGGTCAAAGACAGTGGCTATAGATTGCCACGGGCAAATACATTTCCATTGCTAAGACTAAGTTTAAGGCTTTCCTGGGACATCAGCAGTACAAAGCCCTTGGGCTGAGGAAAGGACACTAGGCTGGAATCAGCTGTCATGGGCTGATCATCAGCCATGGGGATTAGAAGTGACTGTCAGACTGAAAAGCTGCAGCCACTGCTCCTGGAGGCAAAACCTTTCTATGGCCAAGACCACAAGCAGCTCAACCCTCAATATGTGACATTGCTGCTACCGGAATGGGATGTGGCTCTGCACAGAGAGCCTGTGGGTCACACAGGCTATGACAACCACGTCCTTGAGCCCACGAGGAAGTGCTGAGGACACTGAGCTCAGGGAGCGGTGACATTACCTGCTGTGGCAGCTGGGGGAGTGGGAGTCGGAGCTCTCCGAGCGAGAGTGGCAGTGGCGATGGCGATGAGATTTCCGGGTGCGCCCACGAGAGCTTTAAGAAGCAGAAAGGAAAACCAGCATTAGGCTAGCAGATGGGGGATGCAGGAGCCAGCAGCTGGAGGCAGAAGTCAATAACATTCAAATCAGAAAGGAGATCTGCGTTTTAAACCAGAGATTGGCGTATGAAACGCTGCACAGAACATCAAGGTTTGAGAAATTCTCCATCCCTTCATCCCTACATTGACATTAAGGCAAGCCGTCTTCCTGAGATCTATGCTAGCATTTTACAAACAAGCTATTAGGTTGGCTCTGTAGCCTGCTGGGGGAGAGATTTGTGAACAAGCATGCAGGAGTGCAGCAGACAGCACCAATCCTTTCAGCTTTCAAGACTTTGAAGAGCTATGTGCTTCATCCAGAAAAGGCAAGCAGGCCTAAAGGAGCCAGGCAAGTGACCCAGACCTTCCTGTTGCTGAGCCTTGGGGGGAGTACTGTCCCTCCATACAACCCATCAAAAACCTCCAACCCTCTCTGTAGAGCTAGCTCCTTGCTGAAGAGCAGATGCAGAGGAACAAGCTCCAAGTGATACAGTACACTTGATAACAGCCAGCCTTCCCCACACTCTCCAGGTGGGAGCATCTAGCCAGTCCTCCGGACAGCCCTCATGGCTACTACACAAAGTACAGCTTCCCTAGCTGCAGCCTGCCCTGTGTGTGGTTCCTGCTTGAGGGGCAGGACCATTTACCTGGCTTCTGACAAGGTGCCCTGTCACTGCTCATCCCTCTTCTGACAGGGCCTGGGGACAGTCACCAGCAAACCATGTGCAGGGATGCAGGTCCAGTGCCCTGCTGCACTCCCCTTTGCACCATCCAGGCTGTTTCTGATGGATTACCTGGCCCTGTTACAGAATGGCTGTTGTTGTCCATGCCAACAGCCAAAGTCCTGTGTGCAGCCTACCTGCCACTTTCTGTGCCCATTCTCTTTCATTGTTGCCCACCACAGCTGCTATTTTTAGGCCTGGCAGCATAACTGTCTACTCAGGCTGGCATCACTGTGCCAGCAGGTGAAGCTAACAGTGGGTTAGCTGGTGGGAACAGCCACACTATACAGTCACTGACAGCACAAATATGACCTGCTTGGACAGCATTTAGCAATTTGCTGGTATTAAAACTCAGCAAATAATTTCTTGAGCACAGCATCTCCTTTAAGACAAAAGGGCAACCTTTAGGGCAATTGCTTCAACTCTGCTTGGCTGTTTCCTTTGATGCTTTTCACACTCTAAAATTATATGCTTTAAAACATCACATTTTGAGATCTTCCTTCCTTACTTCCATGCAGCTGAGAACAGCAACACAGAACATCTCTCCCTCACATGTGGATTTGTATGGAAATCTCCATATTTGCTCTTCACCCTTTGCACAAGTCCCTCCAGTTTGTTTTTCCTTCCTGCAGGAAGAAAAACTGGTCCTGTGTGATTTAGATAACCAGTTGCTGGATGCAAAGATAAGCCAAAGCACTGTGATTATACAAAAATCTTCATCCAAGATGGCTCGTGGGATCCATCTGATCCACACCCTGGAGCAATAAGGTTTGAAGAAACTGGGAGTGGCTCATCTCTGATTTCTGAGCAGAAAGACCAGGCTAAAACACCTTGGTGGGTTTATCCCCAAAGAGCAATTCCAGCAGCTCTCGTTCCCTGAGGTCAGGACACACCAGCAGGACATGGATCTCTGCTTTAACCACACTGTTAGTGTGCTGCTATGTTAGGCTGGGAGATGCCTGCTTTTATGGGTAACCTAGGAAGCCTTCCTTTTACCAGTGAGATTTCTAGGTGCGTGGCAGCCCAGTTTGAGGACAAAAAGGGTGTCTGTGCCACTGAGCATGCAGAAGTTTCAGAGAAAAGGAGACAGTCCTTCTGCATGCAATAGACATGGCCTGTGCAGGCAGTATCCCAACTCCCAGCAAAGACAACCAGGGGATCAGTGCCCAGGGTTCAGGCCCAGAACTGTTTCCTTGCTCTGAAAGCAGGTGAGAAGCCACAAGTTGAAATGCCCAGGAGAAGACAGAGAAGGAAGTAATAAACAGAGGCAGCTTATAGTCCTTCCTTCCAGTGCTGAGGAAATCCATTTTATACCATAACCACCCCTTGATTATCTGCCTCATAGGACAATCTACTAACATTCCAGGGCAGACTGGAACCTCAGCCCTAGATTTTTCACAACTTCCACCGACTCCAAACTCCTCCCTAGGCCCCATTCAGATGCTTGGTTGCACTGTGTATCATGAGTAGCCCCTACTGTAACCTGCAAAAGCAGCAAACCAGGAGGAGCCAAGGCCCTTCTCAGGAGTGTGCCAGGCTGCTCTTTGGGCATATTGGAGTTCATTCTCTTGTACTGCCCTCATCAGAAAAACTGGAGTCTCTGCTCTGGGTTGGATGAACAAGACTGCACATCCTTGTGAGATACACAAAGTACTGCATGAGGTGTCACAAGGAGAGGGAGAGGAAAGATCTCCAGCCTCTATAAACCCTTTTTCATTCCAGCAAAACCAGAACTACTGGTTTTAGCTGCAAAATAATCCTGAGAATTGCTTAGGGCTGTGCAGCAGGTGTTAGCTCCAGGGGCCCCACCACATCAAACACTTCCTAGCCCCACACTGTGCAGGCAGGGCAGGGAACTCCATGAATCACTACTTACTGTTTTTTGTGTTTTCTTTCTTCCTTTCTCTTACTTTTGGGGCTTGAAGAACTAAATAAGAAATGGCTAATTAATTCGGAGATTTCTGTTCTGATAAAAAGCTGCACAATCACACATCAATGTTACAGCTAGATTGCCCAAGAGCATGCAGTAAGAAATGAAAGGGATTCATGATTCTGCCACAGCACAGGGGGTCTGAGTGCCTGCTGACAAATCTGCCTCATGGGCTTGGCCAAAACCCTCAAAGGGATCAGCCATCTCAGTGACTTTGCTTTTTTCCATAGAGAAGATGAATACTTCTTGATGAGGTACATGAGATTGCCAGGGGCTAGATTATACCAAGAGGTCTTTTCCAGTTATGTGCTTGACTACACAGGTTGGGCTGGAGACCCAATTCCTGTGGCATCTGAGTAACACACAAGGCTGAACAGGGTGAGAGTAGCCTCAGACCCACAGGGAATAGAGGGAGCCAAGGGGATTCCACAAGGAAACAAAAGAAGTGTCTTCTGCCTGCACCTAGTGAGCATCAACCTAGAACAGACCATTAAACTCATGTTTCTAAGGGACCACCCACACTTGCTCAACTCTTACCTATGTCTTCTCTTCTTTGATGATAACCTGCAAGAGACAAATATGTACATTGAATACAGGGTCTCACAATGTTGGAAATTTGAGTGAGAGACAATGTGTTTAGGCCCAGTGTCAGACCAAGCACCGCGTGTACCAGCTGGGCAGAATGGCCCTGGCTCTCCTTTAGCCAGCTAGGGAGGGAGCAGCTGAGAAATGCTGGTGAGGTAGAAGTGACTAGCACACTCTACAAACAATTGAGAATTGATCCTCAGGATAAAAAGTCTTTAGACAGACCAGATACGTCCCCTGTCTCTGGTCCCTTTTCCCTGCTACTGTCTCCACGGTTTTGCACTGCACACTGAGGGGGCAGGGATCAGTCCATTCCCTGGTTTTCTCTATGAAGGACCAAATAGCAGTCAAAGGAAAAATCCTTTCTGTGTAACTCCAGAGCAGCCTCACAGCCAAACCAGTGTCATGCCCATCTTGCTTCCTGGAGCATCCCTGGAATGGCACAGGAGACACTTTTCTCATAGAGAACACTCTGGGAGCGAAGAGGACACTCCCTTGCAGCAAGGCCTGGCCCCAGTACACTGCACATCCCCATCTCATCTTAGCTTGGAGCACAACATCCTGCACAACACATGGCCTGAACTCCTGCCTGGAAGGGCTGTGAGATTTCTGCTGGCAAAGTCAGCTGGGGTCTGTAGCTGAAGTGCTACAGTGTCCGGAGACAACCTCCATTGTCACTAATCCTGAGTGGTTTAGCATGGTACCTTATGGGACCAGCTACAGCTTATCCTTGGCTTGCAAGGGCAGAAATGGGTGCTAAAAGTGCAAAGGGCTTCTGACCAAGGACTTCCACCAGGAGATAGCATCCATAAAAGAGCACGAGAATCCCTCCTTGCGAGAAAGTGTTTTAAAGGAGTTTCTGTATCCTTGTCTCTTCTCCTCCCTTTCTCTTCTTTAAGATTCAAGCTCAACTTTTCACCCTGTTATCCATTTTTGGTAGCTTCTCTCTCTGGTTCAATATATTATAAATACACGAACTTTTCAGGGGAGATAGCATCCACTGTTCTCTTCAAATATTGGTTTAACAGCCCAGAGAAAACAGTGAAATATTTGCAATTTTAAAATTTAATCATGCTCTCTGAATTAAAAATGGGCTTCAGAAGGGGAGTGTGGAGGCAGTCACTGGGGCTGGGAGAGGAGACTGGAATGTGGATGCAGGGAGCTGATCAGAGCCTTTTCCTGGTCCTGACACTTTCTGCAGACCATCACAAGCCCTGAGCACCAATCCCTTTGGCATCCCAGAGGACAGGAACCATGTGTATAGGACAGTAAGCTGATGCTCTGCAGACCTCACACTGAGTTGATTCATTTGTGCCTTTTCCCCCACACTCCAACAGCACATGTTGGTCTGTCTACACTGGGTGGGCACCCCATTTCATGCCCTCCTCACCCACAGGGACACTGGCCATGCTCCTCCTTGGCTGCAGTGTACACCTCTGGGTGGTCACAGCTGACAGCCAGAGCCTCACAGCTCTCTGCCTGCTGGGCTCAACACCTGCCCAAGGCAGCACTGCCTTCCACCCCTTCTCCAAGCCCCTGACAGCCATTGACAGCAAGGAATTATATTTTCAAGGGAAAAATACCTGTTTCTTTTTCGCTTCTTGGAGCTTTTCTTCTTCTTCTTCTTCACAGGTGAGGGGCTGTAGGAGGGAGACCTGAGGAGGCAGAGGGGCATTAGGGACTGCAGGGCTCTCCACAGCCCTCCTGGTCACCCCACAACCAGCAGCACCCCCCAAGGCAAAGAGGAGGTGGAGGCTCCTGGTGGGAGTGGGATGATGACAGGAGTAAGCCTCAACCCAGCTCTGCTGCCCTGAGGGAAGGGTGAGAAGATGGTGGTGCCTCCCTTTGCTGTGGAAACCCCCAGTCCCTTGCACCTCCATCTTACACCTCTTCCTTCATGCCCAGCCAAGGGCTGCCACCCCCTCCTGCTCCACACACTGCCATGGCCACCTCATCTCCTTCCCTGACCCTCTTCCCTCACACCCAGCCAGGGACTGTCCTCTCACTCTGCCATGGTTCCCTCACCTCCTGCGCTTCTTGCGGCCAGATTTCTTCTTCTTCTTCTTCCCTCGAGTGGGCAGCGGCCGCTCCCCGTCACATGAAGGGCTGAGGAGTAAGGAAAAAACCCAAAAAGCATTAAAAATAACAACAATAAACCCTGAATCAGCTCACATGGGACTCTGTCTGCCATCCCCACCTCAGGACATGGGGCAGCAACATCAGTGTTCACAGTGGACTTGGGGTACAGGCAATGCCTAATTACCCTCTAACTAATTACTTGGTCACAGCTTAAATGAAGGGTCTAATGAAGATATCATGAGACAGCTACACCACAGCGATGCTGATTACTTAAAACATGTTTGCTGAGGTTAACGACTTCGTAACAGATTTATAGGTTTTGTTGCTCTTTGTAAATATGCTTTAAATAATTAATTGGCATTTAATTTGCATACAGTAATTATTGCAACCAGCTGCATCTCACTATAATAAAAGACTTGACATGTGTTAAGCAGCAATTGATTAGAAATATATATGTATTTATTGAGGCCCTATGGTAATTGAAGGAGATATGAATCTCTCACACAGTTGTTACATCTTGAAAATAAACCCTCCTTTAAATTAATTTCTTTTTTAAACATTTGATGCTGAATCAGGTTATGTTTCAATGAAAAGCAAATACAATGGTTAATTAGTTCAAAGCACTGGGCTGAAAATACAACAGATTCTCTGTGGCTACTCATTAACCTAAGCAAATGCTTGTAAAGATGGGGGAGCTGGTGGCAGCCTGTGGATCCCCAGGCTGATCCCCAAATTAGTCCATGGATCTCCAAATGAATCTAGGGCCAAGGTTTGTGGGAGGCCCACCCAACTCCCCAATGCCTCTCCAAAATCACTGCTGGAAATGAGGGTGCTGGGTTTGTGCCTCAGTTTCCCTACTTCTCACCCCACCAGTGGGAAGAGCCAGAAATAGGGAATGAGTGGAAGCAGCCCCATGCTTGGAAAACACTGTGGGATCTTCACTACAAAACAGACCAAAAATTGAGTGGTTTTCTGCAGAAAGAACAAATGTTACTGCTGATAAAAGTCCTAACATGGAGCAAACAGCACTCTGGGGGGACACTAAGGCTCCACTGCCCCTCAACACTCCATCACCCAGGGCTTGAATTCACTACTAAAATTACACCATCATAAAAACCCAATTGCTTAGTGCTTTTAATACAGTTTGGGAAAAAAAAGAAGATCTCTGCAAAACAAAACTGTGAGCTAATGCTTTGGTTATGAGCTGTGAATTATGAGTGCTTCTGGTGCAGTAAAACTGAGGTGCAACCACAGCATGGCCCTGCAGAGCACCCACATACTCCTCCTTAGGATATCACAGACCAGCAGCAGCACTGTTAGAGGGTATGGCACAGCTTGGCCTGCTCCAGGATGTCTCACTGTCATTAAGCTCAGGCACCTGCCCAGAGACATCCCAGGGTCATGCTAGAGCAGGGACCTGAGCACTGCTCCCAGCACTTTCATCCTCAGGATGCTCAAGCCTAGCTCCCATGTGTTTTCCCTAGGCACAAGTTTGGGCTCCCCAGCACACTGGGCTGGGTGCACCTCAGCCCCTTCACCCAGGGGTACAGCCAGGCACTGCCACAGCCAAGGGAGAGTGGGGAGAAATATCTGACCATGTGGCCACAGGCAGTTTCTGCAGAGCCCTTCTCCCTTTCCTGAGATAAAGTCTTTTGTCTTTGATGTGGAAGCTTTCTTCCATGTGCTGATTTGACTTTAATTGTTTCTCCACGATTATAATCAAAGTCTAATTAAAAATATGCTGGAGATTATTGTTCCGGTTAGCCTGAAATCTGAAGATATGAAATGTGCTTTCTTGCTCTTTCTTCATAGCATCTTTAACCAAACAGCAAGGCTTTTATCCCAGAGACAGTTTAGCAGGCAGAGCTCAGAGACCCCAGCTGCTTCATTTACAACCTTCCATTCATTTTTTCCCCTCTCAAGTGGTCAGGGACTAACGGCATGTTGATAATAAAGCTGTGTCCTAATGAAGCCAGTGCTGCTGGTCTGATCTAGGCATGGGGAGAGGAGAATTGCTGAGGGAGATTCCCAGCAGACCTGGCAGTGCAGAAGGATGTTGGCAGCTCAGCTATCTTCCAGCCAGGGCTACTTGGAAGGAGACTGTAAGAGCAAGCCATAGAGTAGAAGGGAACTACAGGTTTCTCCCTGCAAACACGCACAGGGTTTTGTACAATCACATACATTTGTTGTACACTCATACAGTCATTTAAGCCATCCATAGCTCTCACAGAGCCCCAGAGGGGCTGAGTAAAGAGCCAGACACCCACCCTGCCATCCCCCCACTTTGTTTGCAGCCCTGGCTCCTACCTGCGTGACCTGCGGTGTGCATGGTCTCGTCTCTCCCTCCCTTTCGCACAGCCATTGGTGGTGGAGGTCTCTCTGACCACGCAGCTGCTCAGCTTTTCAGGACGTCTCTCCTCTGCAGGGTATGGCAGGCAGCTGAGCGTCCCACTGCCAGAGCAAGAGGAGAGAAAGAGCAGTCAAGAACTGTCCTTTCAGTTGGGCTCACTGGCTGAAGGTTTCTCACGTCCTGGGGATTCTCCTTTCCTGTCCACGGGTGGGACCTATGTTGCTGTGAAGGAGAGCAGCAGGTTGCTCTCAGTGCTCAGCCCTGCAGTGAGAAATGCCCCTACAAGGCTCCAGAGTGCCCCATTTCCAAGCCAAGCTGCACCTCCACCTGGGCTTGCTGTACTCAGCACTCAGAGATGCCAAAAGCATTGTGCAGTCAAGTAGCAGCTGGACAGCCCCATATTGTGAGGACAGCACAGGCTCCAGATCCAGTCCAGGATCAAGAGACAATGAGAGATGGACAGGACATCTTCTCCTGCATTGTGGGTTTTAGCTCACCAGCTCTGCAGGGACAGTACTGGTCTTATACACTAGTAGGAAAAAAGGTTTTGCATTTCAAAGGCCATTCTCCAAACCTGCTATCGCCTTGCTAATACCTTGCTACACATCCTCATCCCTTTCTCCTTTGCCAGCACTTCAGTGAAAGCAAACTCTCAGCAGCCAGGGAGCAGCTATCCTCCCAGCTCCTACAAA
>NW_008656967.1:18495-19946 GCF_000695815.1 Acanthisitta chloris | reverse complement strand
AAGCCCAACCTGGAGAACCTGGGGCAGCCCAGCAGAGCTAAGGGAAACCACCTGGGCCAGGCTGGTGCCTGCAAGAACCCTGGGGAGACCACAGGAGCTGGTGAGGAGCAGAGCCAGATCAGGGGAAGCCTGGAGTGGTCTCAAAGAAGCACTGGGGCTTGTGCAAGCTGAAATGGAAAAAAAAGAAGCCAAATGGAGAAAACAAACCCAAACAAGCCTGTGTGCAGACACTTGTGAGGAAAGTAAATAGGTTTCTAGGCCCTGCAGATGTTTATTTCAAAGAAGGGAGAGATTAATGAAAAGCCATAAACCGTACCCAGCAGGGGTGCTGAGAGCACTGGGGTTTGGTGTCATCCAGAGTATTATTTGAATAACTAAAGCAAGCATTGGCATGTCCAGGCCCCAACCTGTGGAGTGGTATCCAGGGTGGGTTGGGCTCAGCTGGCTCTGAAAGTGTCCTTGTTTCTTCCCATTGTCATTTTGAAGCCAATCTCAGGATTGGGCTGCGATTGCTGCTGTGGGGTTTAGTCATCCCTGAGGCAGCTCTGCAAGGTCCCACTGCTGTATCTGCCACCTAATGCACCTCCTCACTTTGGAAAGCAGCATGCCCAAGGCCCCAGGCCACGTGGACCCCACCGCAGCAGGGCAAGGCTGGCATGTCCCTCTGCCAGCCCCACAGCCACAGTGGAGGATGCTTTGGCTGCAGGGACTGTCACAGCTGCCACACATGGGCTATGGGGACAAGAACAAGGAGCCAGGGCCAGGTGTGTGCTGCATATCTTGGGGATTAAATGGGGCCAAGAGGGTGGTGAAAGACCAGTGTGATGTTAAAAAAGGCTCAGTTAGGCATGGCCAGAATATTAATGCCCTAGGGAACATAATGCTGCTTGCTCCAGCCATGAGCAACACTTTTTGGTGCTGGAGTTGGCACAGGAGCACCTGCAGAGGGGTCACCTCTCTCTTTCCACCTCTGTTTTATCTCTCAACAAACTCCCACTTTCTCTGATAGCTGACTTCTCCTTGGAGCCCATTTTGTAATGCCTGAACATTTAAGGATGCACATCAACCAAATGCAAGGGATGGGGTCAGTGGGGGGGGAAGCTGGGTGAAATATTTCTGGCCCAGAACATGCAGGAGCTGATAGTACCTCTGGCTTTAAAACTCTGTTACTCTGCTTGTAATAAATTCCCCAGTGGCTTCCCAACATCTGCATTATTTTTAACCATCCAGGAAGCTACACGGTTAATCACTTTCTGCGTGCGAGCTAATTGGCCTGTGGCCTTTCCCAAACCCCTTTTAAGAACAGACTTCTGAGGCTCAATCATTAAGATCCATTAAAAATGTCCCCAAATTAATGGCCTGTGCAAAGTCTGAGCTGGATGCAGTCCAGCAGCGGAGGTGGGAGGGTTCCTCCCTGGCTGGCAGCAGGCTGGACACTGCTGCCAGGGACC
>NW_008656967.1:4821-18472 GCF_000695815.1 Acanthisitta chloris | reverse complement strand
GTGACATCCTTCTCACCCCAGCCTCCGCTCCCACTAATGGGATTTCCAGGTCCTGGAGTTAAAACATATTGGCCTTGAGGCAATCAAGGACTCCTGTCCTGCAACGTGCCAGGAACCATTTCTTCTGGGCTTGGAAGTAATTATTGATGGAAATAATTATTCTCCAATGCCATCAAAGGCTGGCTTCCATTCAACCAAATGTTCTCCTCTGATGGATGCTGAGAGTCACTAACGCTCTAAACTGGCTGGTAATCCCCTTGCGTTGAGCTCCACAGACATTGATTGAATATATATATAAAAACATATTTTTTTCTTATTGTCTTTCATGTCTTTCTTGACTGATATAAAAGTGATGCAGTTTGGTGCGAACGATCGCTGTGGCCTCAAAGGAGGGATTATCACACCTTCCCTGCTGCTTGCCTGCAGCAGGAAAGAAAGAGCCTCCGTGGGTGTTTTGCTGGAGCCAGCCCCAGGAGAGCAGCACGGATGCTCAGCACGTTGCTGCTGGAAGCACAGGGCTCATTCCTCCTAGGGGATGTGCTGCTGAAGGCAGGAGGAAGAGGAGGCAGGAAGGAGGCCCAGGGTTTGCCCTGCTGGGAGGCAACAGTACTCCAGCATCAGAGCGAGGATTGCAGCCTCTCTGCCCAATGTGTTGGTTGCATGTTTGTCCCTTAAGGATGCATTCCTGGGTTGGGCAGCTGGACCAGGACAAGGCAGCTGCCCACCTGCCCTCCAAGTTTCTCCATTTCCATTTGGCAATTCAATCACTTGTACTCATTTATCTTTTCCCTTTTTCTCCCATGCAGAAGTCCAGCCTATCCATCAGACCTGTCCAAGAGCAGCACACCTGCTCCTGGTCAGAGACCCCCCATAGCAGGGCACCTGTGGGCTGCCTGCCACCAGCTCAGTGCAGAACATGGCCTGTACAACCTCCCATCGTAGTCAGTTCACCCTGTCACTCCCCATCCCAGCAGTCTCCAGTCCAGAAGGGTTTTTTTGGGCTTATGGCAATTTTTGCCAGTGCTGCAATGGCTGGAAGGGAAGCAGCAGGCACACAGGGCTCTTGCCTCTCCACCAGCCCAAGCCTTTCACCACTTTTCACAGCCCAGCCAGCCCATCTCCATATTTTAGTATCAGATTTGGGCTCTCCTGTGTTTTCCTTCCCTAACAGAATGTGTTTGTGGCAGAGGGAAATGATCTATTGCTACCCTGATGACGACACTGAGCTGTGTGGGATAGTTGATATGCTGGAGAAGAAGGGATGTGTCATCCAGAGGGACCTTGATAGGCTTGAGAGGTGGGCCAATGCAAACCTCATGAAATTCAACAAAACGAAGTGCAAGGTCCTACATCTGGTCCATGGCAAACCCAGGCACACCTGCAGGTTGAGTGGGGAAGGAATTGAGACCAGCAATGAGGAGAAAGACTTGAGAGTGACAGTGAATGAAAAACTCACAATGAGCCGCAGTGTGCGTTAGCAGCCCAGAAAGCAAATCAAATCCTGGGCTGCATCAAAAGAAGTGTGGCCAGCAGGTCAAAGGAGGTGATTCTTCCCCTCCTCTCTGCTCTTGTCAGACCTCACCTGGAATACTGTGTGCAGTTCTGGTGCCCTCAACATAAGAAGGACATGGAACTGTTGGAGCAAGTCCAGAGGAGGCCACAAAGTTGATAAGAGGACTGGAGCATCTCCCCTATGAAGACAGACAGTGTGGAGACTTCACAGCAACTCTTCAATACCTGAAGAGCCTACAAGGGAGCTGGAGAGGGCCTCTTTATTAGGAACTGCAATGGTAGGAAAAAGGATAACAGGTTCAAGACAAAGGAAGGGAAGTTTAGGTTAGATATTAGAAAAAAAGTTTTTTACTGTAAGGGTGGTGGGACATTGGAACATGTTGCCCAGGGAAGTGGTGGGTGCCCCAATCTTCAGAGTTGGGCGGGATGACGCCTTGAGCATCCTGGTCTAGTGGGGAGGTGTCCCTGCCCAGAGCAGGGGTTTGTAACTAGATGATCCGTAAGGTCCATTCCAACCCCTAAAAATTCTAAGATTCTAACACAAATGATGCAGGAAAGTGCCCCACAGAGCCCCATCTCCTGAGGCCACTCCATTGTGACTCCCTTCCCTGGGGAAGGGACATCACCCCCAGTTTGTGGTTGCACCATGGAGGCCAGTTAACCACTGCCCTTCCTGCCCATGGACAGATCCTGGCACCCTCCACAGAGGATGGGACAAAGGCACAAGGCATTTGCTGCCTCAGGGAGAAGAGCTAACTCACAAACCTTCCCCATCCCTCCATCCCAGGCTGCTGTGCTCCATGCCATGGCCAAGTGCCATCTCATCAGGCCATGAAATGTGGCACTTGGTGACACACGCTCCTCTGGGAGCTGAGCCCAGCGATACCTGTCCCCCCCAGCCCCACAGTGACAAGCAGTCGGTGTGGGTTTGGTGTGCACTTGACATCCCTGTGTGCTGGCATCTCAGTGCTGCTGGGGCCAGGCACTGCCCTTCCCTGCCTGCAGGCTCCCGTGTCCCAGCCCAGCTCCTCTGCCCTGGCTCTGCAGCAGTCTCCTGCCACAAAGCTTTCATCAATCAGACTTTTCCCCCCAGTAACTTATCTCAGGAGACATAAGCATGAAAATTTCCTTCCTAGTGACCTCTCAGCTGCTGGACCCTGGCACCAGGCCATCTCCCCATCCACAGCTGCATTGCCCCTCACCTTTGCAGGATCGGCTCCAGCAGTCCTAGACCTCAGTGCCCTTGCACAGCTACTCTAGCCCTTTCCAGCTGCTCTGCAAACAGCAGCGTAAGCAAACCAGGGCTGGATCATGCTAACCAAGCCTTTTTTTTTTCCTAGGCTTTATTTTCCTTAGCACATGCAGCTGGGTTGGTTGCTGGATGCACCTGGCCACATACACAAGTACTTCAGAGGCCCTGAGCACTGACTGCACTTGGCAGACCTGCACCAACAGCACTTCCAAACTCAGGACAGAGGATTTGGGAAAGCCAATAATGTAACTTCACTATCTTTCCCACTTCAGCCCTGGCTGGCTCCACATTCCCATCATCTCTACAGCCCCCAGTGAAAAGGCAGGAGCAGCTCCAGTCAACCAGGACCTCAAACTGAAAAAGGTTAAAGCTTCTCTGATGAGCCTAATAGTTGTGAATATTTCCCTGGCATTAAATGAGGACGGATGGATGCCTTGCCTGGGGACTGGGAACATTGACCTGTGGAAGGACACAAGCATCCTGAGGGGAAACAGGAGAAACTCCTGAGCCTGCAGCCACTCACATCAGGGATGCTCACCCCACTTCCCCTGAGTAACATGCAAAATGTGCATGGTGAGGTGATGAAATACCTCATCTTTCCTCTCCTTTCTTCACCTGGAGGTTTTGGCTGCAAAGGAGAGGGCAGGTGGTGGGCTGGGGTCCCCACTTGCCCTCCCACATCCCTTGGCTCTACTGCAGCCACATCCCACCTGCTTCTGCCCTGGTCTCCAGTGAGGGTGGTCTGAGCTGCTCAAAGCGTTTCTAAAATTTACCCTTTTGGGCTGAGAAGCCTTTTGGTGCTGACAACATAACCTTTTGATTTTCTCTCTTGCTCTCTGGCTTTGCTCATCTGATCGAAAAAGAAAATGGTCAAACCATTCCCTTGTCCCAGGAGAGGGAGGTGACAGAAAAGAGGGTTGTAAAGACATTTCCCAGCAAGAACTCCAACAGATGTGTTTATGTAAAGCTCTTTGAAATACGCACTAAAAATACCTCTTCAAAATTAGGAGATGGGGAATATTGTAAGTGCTTCCCACAAGTACACACACATACAAACACCCCATGGCAGGTTCTTTCCCCACCTCATTCAACCCATTATTATTAGTGCAGCAGGAGCCCTGCAGTTTGTTATTGAAAATTATAATAGCAAATCACTGAGATATTTTCCTTGATTACACAGACTCCAAGCCAGTTCAATTTTAATCTTCTCCCCACTATTTTTTTCCTGTGCATCAGCAGAGGCACCAGCTGCAGAAAAGCACGTGGTTTTCTTGAGGCAGTTTAAACACAGAAGAGAAATACAATTCTGTGATATACATTTTTCATCCAATTTTTGCCTGTCGTGACTCGCCTCCCCCTCCTGCTCCTGAGAACCCTGTGTCCTGCTGCAAGCCTGTGTGCAGCAGCAGCTCCTATTCCTTCTTGGACTCTAGGAAGGTTTAATGACCACTCTTAGCACATCCAGGGCCAAAAAAGCAGCTTGGCTCTTTATTTTTCAGCAGTTCGTTTACTATGCATGGTTGGAACAGAACAGAGGAGCTTCCTTGCTGGACAAGGCCCTGGTAACGGTGCAGGATCAGTGCCAGATGCTGCGAGGGGCAGCCCACGGAGAGGGCTCCATCCCAGGCACCAGCTGGCAGCAGTGGTGGCTTCTGCTGTGCAGCATGGGATGGGCAGCCCTGCCTAAGGGATAAACTCCACAGGGGAAAGCGATGCCTCCACAGACCATCCTTCTTAGGTAGGGTCAGGTATGAGTGAGAGCACAGCCTCTCCCTGCTCCCTGCTGTGTCTCCTCCTCCCCCAGGGGCACACCATTCCCTGTCCCCCTTCCTTCCTGAGCACCTGCCTACCTTGCAGGGCTCAGTGTCACCTTCCCTCTCTGCCAGCAACCCAGGATGGCTCTGCTGACTCCCTGCCAGCAACAGCAGAGATACACCCGAGGAGTATGGCACACGGTCACATCGTTTCTAAAGGAAACCTGGACTGCTGCCCCATCTTGAGCGGTTTCTAAGGCATCTTGTGCCTCCCACACGCTGCCGGCTCGGAGGTCCCTGTGGAGCTTCCTGCCCGTCAGCACCTGCACACTGCCAGACCAGGCTTGCTCTCAGGGGGACAATTCTGTGCCTTTCCTGTCCTCAAATCCTCCTTCTTAGGCAAATACCCGGCGGGTTTCCATGTCTGTACAGGAGCCAGTTTTTCCCTCAGCCAGGAAATAGGAAAGGAGGAGCCTTGGCTGTCCCTGGCGCCCACCAATGCAGATGAAAGTGCTGATATCACCATGCTGCTCCATGGCACAGCAATCCTGCACATCCCTGATCCATGTTTGGGGGAACTCCAGGCTCCTGAGTGGCCACACTCTGGTCAGAGGAGGCACTGGGGCTTATGCTAAACCCCACGATAGCCCCACAGCCAACCTCCTCCTGCCTGGCCACAAAGAGCACTCCCAGACCCCATCCTTGCCATCATCCCAGGGCAACCTGGAGCAGCCATGGTCAACCACCCCTGGGTGAAGGGGCAGAGCTGATAGCCAGGAATGGGGACAATGCAAAGCAGCCCTTGCAGAGCTTGTGATTAGGAAAAGTCCTGATCTGAGCTCAAATACTTCATTAAACTCACCCACAAGCAGTGCAGGCAAAACCAAGCTGGGTGAATGTCAGAACCGTGGGCTGGGAGGGAGCCTAGCAGCTGTGGTTGGGCATTTCCCCACACAATATGGGAGCTAGGAGCCAAGGAGCACTAGGAGATGGCACTTTATGCTTTAGGAGAAGTTTAACAAAAGATTGAACTTAAGGGTGCCCTAGGAAATAAGCACTTTGGCACTACCTGCAATGTGGTCAGGCTGGAGAGCATCTTCGTGCCCAAGGGGCTGCACAGTGCCAATCCCCTGCCCCAGGTACTATCAGATACATCCATTCCCCCCTTTGTCCAAAACTCATGCTATTTGGCATGGCAAACAGCAGTGAAATAGCGTATTTGCCAATAACAGCTCGTTAAATTTTAATCAAATAGGGGATTGTAAGCACACAGTTACCAGGAGCTCCTGGGAGTACTGAGAGATCACTTTAAAAATGAATTAGTAATAAGGCACATTAGAAGCAGTAAGAAGAAGAGAGCTGGAGAAGACCCACTTGGAGCAGTAATGCTGCCTTCACTGCTCACATAAAGCTTTCTCCTCCTCTCCCTTAATTTACTTTTTTATAATTGCCATTGGAAGAAGAGGGGAAAACACACTGGAGGTCCCCACACTCAGCTCAATAAAAACATGTTCACATAGCTGCTGCCAGCCTGTGGAGCTGCCCTAGGAATGACTCTGGTTGATGGGGAGAGCATGGGGACTGCCTCATCCATCCAGGCTGGGGACAGGGACACTCAGGTCACCACACACCATTAATAAACCACCCCTCGAGCCACCCTGCATGCTGGGACACAGTCATGGTGCCTGCCTGTGGCTACTGAACAGTGATCCCAAAGGCTGAGCTTGAAACAACTCTGACATTAAAAGTGCTCAAACACCCCAGGACAGACTCACAGGTGCATCAAAATGGCTATCCCCAACCCAGGTGTCCAAGTGGCACCACCCAAGCAGGGTCTGGTGAGGCAGGGGGCACTGGACATCCTCCCCTTTGGGACTTGTCTCCTGAACATACATCCTCACATAATGCCCAGGGCACCATGTACGTGGGGCTGGGAGGGCTCAGTGACACTGCAAGGAGCAGATGTCCCCACACAAGGAAGTGTGGGCAGCAATTAGCTCCTGCGGAAAGGAATTAAGCAACAGATTTCTGCTGCTGAGAGATGAGCCTGCAATGTTCCCAGCCCAGGAAGGGAGGTGGCAAATGGGCTTTAACCCCCCTGTGACATGTGGCCGGGGGCTTTTTATGGCCAGAAGGGCTCTTTGCCTCCCTGTGTTGCATCTGCAATGTCAACAGAGCTGGGAAACTCCCCAGCTGCAGCTTCATAGGTGGGAGGGTTTGATTTGACTCCAATCCTCCTTCCCTGTAACACCCTCTGATCCTGGAAAACACCTCAGTGGTCATGCCAGCTGCCCAGGAAGGACTGGTGAGACTCTTTTTAAGTTAGGAGTTTCTGGCAGGGAAAACAGGGCCTTTTCTCCTCCTGCTGTTCTCCAAGGAGGAGGAGGTTGATATGGCCATCTCATCCCTGCCACACAGCAATCATCGGGGTGCTCAATGCTGCAGCACCCAGGGCTGTGTGGGGGTCAGAGCCAGAAAGAAACCTTCGTCTCTGCTCCCAGGTCTTGTCCCTAACTATCTATACCACCCTGAAACTCGGAACATTGTTTTAAATCATCCCAAAAAAGAAAGAGAGGGGATATTTGTCAGCTTGCTGCTTCCTAGAGGGAAGCTTTGGAAGAGGCAGGTGAGTCCCTGTGGCAGACCCAGCCAGGAGGTGCTGCAGAGAATCATTTCAGTTTTCATCCCATCCATCTTTAATTGGATGTAATAATAATTTTATTGCTTGCTGGGATTTGTGAGGCTGAACTAATATTTGTAAAATGCTTTGCTATCCTCAGCTGAAAGGCAATCTAGAGTGGCAAAGCCCCGGTGTTATTCACATTTGGATAATCCAGAATTATTCATAAACAAAATCAAGATTATGCAAATGTATTCATTAGTTCTCAGAATACCTCCAGGAAAATAGAGGAATTAGTTTTGTTAACAATTATGTATTATGTAAGTGTGTGTCTAAGCACGCATAGACCCAGTGCTGGGGCACGTTCGCCTGGGACTCATCCTGGGATCTCAGAGTGCTGGAGAACAAGGGCTTGGCCTGTGTAAAGCGACCACCTCAATTTTGGGATATGCTGATGCCCCACAGCAAATGGCAGCACACAGCAAAGACCCCTGTGCTCCTCCAGGGCTCCACTGGCTGCCAAAACAGCAGAGACACCCCCAGTTTCCCCCCTGCACCCATCACAGCCCATGCATGAGCACCGTCACCTTACTCTAACCAAAACAGCCTTTCCTACTGAAATGAGGAGCTTTATGGTACCCTGCAGGGCCAGGAGGCTATGGATGTGGAATCTGGATGCAGCTCCTCTCTCAGGACCTGCCCTTTGTGCCCAGTACAAGCCCTTGCATGATGCCAGCTTGTGCCCAGCCTGGCTCTCCACAGTGTGCAACTGCCTATTTGGGATGTGCTGGGAAACGGGAGATAAAGGTGCATTGAAAATACCGCATGGCTTAATTAATGCCACATGCCTTTCGCTCTATAGGTTGTGTGGATGGTTAATTATTTTTATAAAGAAAATAATTAGTCCCAATCAAGGCAGAAGCTCTCCAGAATTACAGCTCATTAACTGCTCTCACATTTTTCTGTTCTATAAAAAGTCATGTGGTGCTGATGAAGATTATAGACCCTTGGAATCAGCATTAAATACAAATTCAGACAGTGTTACCATCCTATTACCATCAACTGCATCGACTTGGCTTCGGTAATTGCAGCTGGAGATGAAGGGCAGGGATTTCTGCTCCACACAATCTCTGGAAACAAGCACTCTGCCCATTAGTTTGCCGGAAACAATGTGACACCAAGCCCTGACTCGGTTAAGTACAATCCCCAAGGAGATGACAACCACCAAGGAGAAAGGGGAAAGCTTTGCCAGGGATGAGAAAATGAGGGGTGCTCAGGGTTGGTTCAGTTCCAGTTGGCAGAGGGGCTGCTCCTGCACGGAGCAGGGGGGACCATACGGGTCTGACGCTTGTCTAAATTAGGAAGGTGAACCATCTGATGATGCTGAAATCTGTCCTATGTACTGGGCAAAGCCACCAGTCCAGTGGATGAAAAGTGCTAGGAGATGCAGAAGAGACAAGGAGCAGCCTTTAAGCAACGGGATTATCCTCATGGCACGTGGGGAAAATACGGCATGGAAGGATGCACCTGTCTGGGATGCAGGAGCATCCACAAGCATCTCCCTCTGGACTGTGCTGGTCCAGGCACTGTGCCGGGACCAGCTCTATCGAACGTCTCAGAGGCCTCGCTCAAAGCCTAATTGAAAGAAATCACAGCACATTAAAGGGAGTTCAGGTCAAATCAATACTGACATGGTGGGGGAGGGCGAGTCGGGGGGAACAGGCAGTGGCTGTGTCCCAGAGCCAGCTCTGCAGACAGGGCACAGGCTGTGTCCATGAGCTCCGCTGCCTGCTTTTGCACCACGGAAAGGCAAGGTAAGCCCTGCTGTCCTCTGCTCCATGCAGGACAAACCTGGCGGCAGTGCAGGGCAAGGGTTGGCAGTGGCAGTGGGGAGGGGGCAGGGGAGCCGCAGGTCCTCAGGATCCTGCTTTTCAGTTTCCATTAATCAGGGATGGATGTGCCTTGGGTGGCATTTGCAAGCCTAGAGAGCTGCCAGCCAGCTCTTTGGCCATCCAACCTCCACCGCAAAATTAACCCCCTATCCCCACAGCACAGCTCCCATGCAGAGAGTCCTCTTGGAGGAATGGGGAAATTGGGGCTGTGAGTGGAAACAATACTTCTGGGGAGCCCTCGAAAGCAATGGGGGAGTAACTACGGCCACAAGGCAGCAAATAACAGGAGCCAAACCTGCCACTGGCATGTGCTGCCAGTGTTGTGCCTTAATTCTGTCCCTATAGGCGTTGAGATGCTCCATGCTCATGGTGAGGTCAGGGAAAGGGATCTGGTCACCAGGCACAGCCACATGACCCCAGCACACCGCAGGGCAGGGATGTGCTTGAAGCATGAAGTAGCTGTGACTGCCAGCCTGGACTCTCCAAAACATCCAAAAAACCCTCTGAAACATCCGAAGGACATCATTTGCCTGTGCTAGCTTGTGAACTACACATGGGAAATGTTTGGGAGAGCACAAGCACCAGCTCAAAACTATGCCAATGACTTCTCCAGCCACTGGACAGAACTGAGTCCCTGAATCCAGAGATGCCCTGGGGATCCTGGGGGAGATGCAGCCAACACATCCTGTGCCCTGCAGAGCTCTGCCTCACACAGGAAACCCTAGGGCCCAGGGACACAGGGCCAGAAGAGGTCACCAGGAGATCAGGAGACACAGTACAGGAAACCCTAGGGCCCAGGGACACAAGGCCAGAATAGGTCACCAGGAGATCAGGAGACACGGGGCACAGCCAAGCTGACAGCCCATGGGCAGGTCAGGCTGCAAAACACCCCCATCTCAGGGATTAACCTCCAGCTCCCTTTGTTCCTCCTCTGCTGGTGGTGCCCACCCAGACCCCCTGCACCTCCCTCTCCTGGGCACGCATTATCCACCTGCCTCTTGGCTCCAAAGACCCTGCACCATCGTCCTTCATTAACCTGGCAGACAAAGGCAGGGACAGGGTGGGTGGTGGCAGATAACCACAGAGCCTGTCCCACCCACAGGGGAGGGCAGGAAATGCATGGGCATTGCTCTCCTTTGTTGCTTTGGGGTTTTTTTTCTCTTTAAGTTCTCAATCTTGAGTTTTTGGCTTCCTTAGACCCCATCCCTTGGAATAAGCAGTGCTGAACCCGCTTGTCTTTCTTCTCCCTGTCATAACAAACCTGGCCAGGCTCTGATTGAAGCAAGGGGGATATGAAGAGGGCAAATACTTTATAGGCAATAGGTTCCCTGAGTTAAAAAAAAAGGGTAGATCTGCCCAAATCCCTAACTGCCTCCCACACCCACTGTGCCCGAGACGTGTTCATGTCCACCCTGGCAGAGGAGGGCTGCTCCACTGGCTGGAGCCGACGGAGCTGTGGAGAATAAGCTGTGATATATTTACATGCTATTACAGATTGGTGTTACTCTTGCACAGCTTTGGTGGGCAGGGGGTTGTACGGCAGCTCCAGCTGACCCACGGATTAATGCAGCAGGAGCTCTTTAACTGTGAAATCTCTCTTAATGCAAAAACATTTCTCTTGCTGGGCAATAGCTAATTCTTCATCCTGACAGTAATGTAGCTAAAATCACAGCCTCCTACCCCACTCTGTTCCAGTCACCCTGCAACACAAAAGCGGGCACAGAGACATTCAATAGAACCAACCCATTGCCAAAGTGCCAGCAGGATGATGTGCTGCTGGAATTTGGTGTTAATGGCAGAGAAAACCCATTTTCTCATCATGGCCTGTGGGTCTCAGAGTGTTTTCAGCCACCTGCATGTGAGATGGGCACCTGACCCCAGTCCTGGGACCCAGCAGCATGAAGGCCCTTGCAGGCTACATCAGCACATCACAGCCTGCCCTGCCACAGGGAGATGAGAGCAGAGCAGCCCTGCGAGCAGCAGGACCCTGCCCACACTGTCCCCTCTGCCCACCCAGGGGGTGAACAAGGAGATGCCCATGACTGGGGCTGGGCAGCAGCTGCTTCTTCTTCCATTAATGACGAGACATAAATTAAACATGATGTGTTAAACGTGTCAGCAGTGGAGCTGTTAGCCCCAGCCTCGCTGCCTGCAGGCCAGGGACTCATTTCAGCCTGCCTGAAACACCAATACAGTTTTTAATAGAGTTTTTTCCCCACTTGTATTATTTTTTGTAAGCCCTTCCTGCAGTCCCTGCTGTGCTGGCAGGGAAAGTGTTCCCGCCGCGTGCGAAAAAACCTGCTATTTTTAAACCCCCAGTGTTTGTCAGCGCTTTCGGCTCGAGTGGCTGATGGAGGAGCCAGTTTTACAGCACCCAGTGTCCCATGGAGGGTTGCGTGGCCTTTGCCAGGTGATGGTGGCAGCAAGACATGGACACTGTGCCTGGCCACACTGCTGGAGGTGGTGGTCCAGCCTGCTCATCCCCCCAGCACGTGCCAAATCCGCACCACACCAAAGCCCTGTTACAGATGCTGTGCCGCTGGGATCCGTCACTCCTGCCAGATGTCAGGCATCACGACCTCTGTGCCTGTGCACACACCTATGAAATCATCAAACAAGGCTGTGAAAGCAAACTGACTCCCAGGATTTGGCCTTTCTCCCTGTCTTTTGCTGGGAATGCCAAAGGGCTCCAATCCACGCATCACACCCAGCCCTGTTTTCCAGCTGATGGCACCACCAGGGATTGAGGCCAGAGGAGGACCCAGAGTGATGGGAGCTGTGTGTGGGTCTCCCACGGGGCAGGGAAGAACCATGGGTCACAGCAGACCCACACTCTCCTAACAGCAAAGAGCCCCTGAGGGCTCAAGCCGGATCAGGGGCTGTGGCAAAGCCCTGGCATCCCCTGCAGCCGAAACATGGGTGGGATTTGCTGGACTAGGTCAGGCTTTGCAGCGATGAAGAGGTTTCAGTGGCCGCAGGGAGAAAAGAAGAAAGAAGAAAAGAGAGAAAAGGAAAGGGTGGTCATGCATGAAATTATTTCATTTCAGTGACGCAGGGTTTTAATTTGATAAGTTCATCTTATAGAAAAATGTGTGTATAGAAAGGTGCAGCCGCCAGACACGGAGATGTGGGAAGGGGTAGGAATGGGGCTGAGAGGAGAAGGTCTCAGCTCCAGCCATGAACCACTGGAAAGAGAAATCTCCCAAGCCCTGGGATCCCAGGGGTGAGTGGGGACCCACACACAGTGAGAATGGGGTCTCCAGAGACCCTTACTACAGAAAAGCTGCAGCAAGACAAGGCTGCCCTGGATAGTAGGGGCAGGATGGTGATAGCAAGGAGACAAGAGCAGTCAACCCAGCACTAAGCAGAAGCTCCTTAGCAATCCCTGTCATCAAGGTCATCACTGCTATTTATTATTTAGGGCCTCACAGCCCTAAATATTTATCAGTTGGATGTAACAGGAGGGGTGTGAGGCATGTGTGGGGTTCAAGTGTCCTGCTCTCCTGCCTCTCCAGGGATGGCAGGCAAGCAGAGATGGGGCACCTGCCTGCTCTCCCTGAGCCAGGTAAGGATGAAACCTAAACTGCCACATTTCACCCTGGTCTGTTGTGCCATGCTTTGGTACCTCTATGAAACAGCCTCACTCAAGTGCTGGGATGGTGCTGAGCCAGGGAGGGGACCCCATGGTCAGCACAGCCCCTCAAGGTGCCAGACCCCACCAGTGCTGCACTCACAAACCCAGCACCCCTGGCATCTGCAGATGTGGGGCTGCCCAGCAGCCAGGGCAGCATCTGCAGTGGCTTTCTTTAAGGGTGAAATAAAATATTTCTACGAAGCAATCCTCTAGCCAGCCAGTGGAATTTTCCCCCCTTTTGCTTCCTTCCACCTGATTTCATCCCTCATCTGAGGAGATCAGATACGGTGCTTCCTCCAGCGCAGCGTGGGCACCACAGGCTCCCCCTTCTCCAGAGCTGGAGCAGCAGCAAGCCCCAGATTCAGGGAAAGCCTCACCCCGGGTTTCCTCACCAGGCACGGTGGACCTTCACTCTCTGCAGCAAGGCCAGGACTTGCCATGTTCTTGCTGGGAACTGGAGCCACAGGGCCAGGTTTGGGCCCCAAGCAGAGCTCAGCAAAACTCTCAAATGGACATTTACAGGTCAGAAATTACCTGTCCCCAAAACCACAGTGTTTCCCACCACCACCCTGGTTTCCAATCCCTACAGTGCTGCTCTGGGAACAACCCTCAGCCCCATATACACTGTGGGAAGCTTTTAGTTGAAGCTGACAAAGCCCCACATGGTCACAGCAGGGGCACAGTGTGGAGAGGCAGCACTTCTGGGGGGATACCCTAGTGGCTCTAAGAAAGCCCCATCCACAAACTTGGGGTTCCACAGGCCTTTTCCCTAAATCCTTCAGTGCTTGTACACCCTCCCACAGCATGCACTGTGGGGCATAGCATGCCTTGGTGCTGAGCCCAGCTGTGCCACCTGGCACTCACTGTATCCCACCCAACCCTGGCAGGAATCTCCATCACCTTGTCCCTGATAGAGTGGAGGGAACAGAGGTGTGCCTCACCCCGCCAGGGAGGCCAGCAGGGACCCGGTGCCCAGCACCAGTCCAG